>NC_073381.1:21291612-21591612 GCF_028641065.1 Leucoraja erinaceus | reverse complement strand
TGCTATTTTTAAGAACCCCATCTTGCTCTCTTGAAAGCATCCAGAGAACCTGCCTCCACCACCCTCTGAGGCAGTGGTAAGAAAGGCCAGGGCTGCATGGGGGCACTGTCACTCACCACCTGGGCACATTGTGCAGCACATTGGGGATCTTGGGCTTGTCTCAAAAGCTCAGTCCTAGTCTTGAATGTGGAGGCATGGTAATCTCAGGCTTCTCCCTGCTGTTCACACTTGCTTTGAGAGAAGGCACTGGCAGTCTCAGCTTTTATCCTGTCTGCTTGGGGTTGGGCTTGTAGAGGCAGCACTAGCAGTCTCTAGATTATCCTGTTGGTTCAGTGTTTGCCTCGGAGTGTGGCCGCAGTCCTTCATTGCCCATGGGCAGGAAGGGGCACTGCCTTCTCATGTTTGCCCCAGCCACTCAGTCTCAATAGAAATGCTGGCTGTCTAGCGCCTTCCCAGCTGCCCAGTCTTGACCACAGCGGCAGTAGTAAGTTTGACCCAGCAGTCCTCAAACCTGTGACAAGGCAACCTCCTTGCCCCTGGCTAGGAAGGACTGGGTTTTATAAGGAGTAGGCTGGCAAGGTTCAGGTGGCCAATCTGATGTTAGCTAATTGGACCCAGCTGTTACCAATGATGATGATGAGGATTGGCCTCTCCTGTCAGCCAATGATGGGGATCAGAGTGACATCCAAGTCAGGGGCCACTATCACACCCTCTAAACCTATCCTATCCATGTATCTGTCCAAATGTGTGATAGTATCGGCCTTGACTACCTCCTCTAGCAGCTCGGTCCATATACCTACCACCCTTTGTGTAAAAAGGTTGCTCTCAGGTTCTTATTAATTCTCCCCTCCTCCCTCACCTTAAAGATATGTCCTCTAGTTCTTGAATCCCCTACTCTGGGTAAAAGACTGTTCATTTACCCAGCCTATTCCTCTCATGATCTTATACACCATTATAAGATCACCCCTCACCTTCCTGTGCTACAAGGGATAAAGTCCTAGCCTGATCAACCTTTCCATATAGCTCAGGCCCTTGAGTCCTGGCAACATCTTAAATCTTATCTGCACCCCTTCCATTTAATAACATATTTCCTACAACAGGGTGACCACAACTGAACACAATACTTTAAATGTGGCCTCGCCAATGTTTTTTTTTTCATTAAACACAGTTTAACCTTAAACGGTCCCAGGCAAGTGTGCATGTCACCTGGATATATAAGCAAGAATGCATGCCCCTGTAAATAAGCTCTTCTAAGCTTCCCCCAGTCTAGTTCTAGTTCAAAAGGACAATGCAAAAGGTCACGCAGCCCAAAGCACTCTTCAAGAAGATCGACAAAGGACCTCATGGGGCTGCCTTTTATAGGTTCCCGAACATTGAGGGGTTGAACTACAGAGGAGTGGTCTATTTACAATCCAATCAAACATATTAATTACAATAATACATTATTGACAGTTACACAGAATCCCCCTTATATTGTTGCAGGAGAATTTTCTGGAAGAAGCTAACTTACCTCTATTAATGCAACATTTACCCTGGAATCCAAACAAACCTGCCAGAGGCTCAATACTTTAGCCAATCACCAAACAGCAGGGTGACTGTCTAGCAACATTATTTACAATATGTACACTTAGTTTGTAGTAATCCAAACATCTTCATGCATTTCACACTTCCTTGGAGGTCCCCTGCAGAATCCCATTCATACTGTCAATAGAATATGCAACACTGATCTGGGCCCTGGACTTACTGGCATCATTCAGAAGCTTGTCGTATTTCTGCAGAGCACATCACACTTGACCAAAATGGCCTAACAATACACAAGTCCTTTAGTAAATGTGGGTGCTATGACTGCTCTGGTTTAGCCAGGATTAACATTCCTCCCTTTTATCACATATATGATAACCATTTTATGATAGCCAAAGGTACATTAGTGACTGTTACATGGTGATTTCCAATGTACTCCTAATGAAGGTTCCTCATATGAATTTCAGCTAGGTTCAATCCAGATTAAAACCGAGATGAGAAGAACTTTTTTCACAGAGAGAGTGGTGAATCTCTGGAACTCTCTGCCACAGAGGGTAGTCGAGGCCAGTTCATTGGCTATATTTAAGAGGGAGTTAGATGTGGCCCTTGTGGCTAAGGGGATCAGAGGGTATGGAGAGAAGGCAGGTACGGGATACTGAGTTGGATGATCAGCCATGATCATATTGAATGGCGGTGCAGGCTCGAAGGGCTGAATGGCCTACTCCTACACCTTATTTCTATGTTTCTATGTTTCTATTTCCTTACAGGTGTGACTTATTCAAAACAACCATGGGGAATGCTTCAATTCATCCAAATTCAGTCTCAGCCTTTAATTTACTATTTGAGTTTCAAGGTCTGTCTTACCCTTTTCCAATCCACAGCTTGTGGTCGATAAACACAATTCAATTCAATTGCTGTGGAATTCCCAGCTGTTTAATTTCAATTTATTTCCATATATTGTGGACCATTTCTTTAAATCAAGCCAATTTTGAATACCGAATCTAGGGACAATTTTCATTACACCTAGATAATAGTAGCCGCTTTATAATCATGGGTTGGATAAATTTTGATCCACCAGTCAAATACATTGACTGACAATCCCCTGATACTTCTTCTAATTATACTTAAGGATAAAGGGGAAATCCTTTAAAACAGAGATGAGAAGAACTTTTTTCACACAGAGAGTGGTGAATCTCTGGAACTCTCTGCCACAGAGGGTAGTTGAGGCCAGTTCATTGGCTATATTTAAGAGGGAGTTAGATGTGGCCCTTGTGGCTAAGGGGATCAGGGGGTATGGAGAGAAGGCAGGTACGGGATACTGAGTTGGATGATCAGCCATGATCATATTGAATGGCGGTGCAGGCTCGAAGGGCCGAATGGCCTACTCCTGCACCTAATTTCTATGTTTCTATGTTTCTAATCCGGTCAACTCTTTCTTATCCAGCAACTCTTCTCTAGGCAGTTAGCCTTGAATTCGTGAAAGGAAGCTTTGTCCTTTGCACTTCCTAATTCCCTATTCTTTTAACACTGTCTCTCATGTTCTCTGAATATTCATTTATGCTCTACAATATCGGACCTCTGCCAAGTTCTGTTCTTTCCTTCATGACTTACCAATCTTTCCAATCTCTGGCTATCTGTCTGGGGGTTAGACAATAAAATATACCAGGTTAATTCTCAAATTTCAAATACATTTAAGCAATATCCCATAAACCATTTCCAAATCTCAAATTTCAAAGTCCTTCCAATGCATCACCACACAATTTTAAAGAACTAATTTAGAATTTGTCAATTTATTCCTAACAGCTGAAATTTAGGCACAGAGCCAAAAGAGATGGGGGAGATATTGAACAATTTCTTTTCTTCGATATTCACCAAGGAGAAGGATATTGAATTATGTGAGGTAAGGGAAACGAGTAGAGTAGCTATGGATACTATGAGTTTCAAAGTAAAAGAAGTACTGACACTTGAAAAATATAAAAGTGGATAAGTCTCCAGGTCCTGACAGGATATTCCCTAGAACATTGAGGGAAGTTAGTGTAGAAATAGCCGGGGCCATGACAGAAATATTTCAAATGTCATTAGAAACGGGAATAGTCCCCGAGGATTGGCGTACTGCGCATGTTGTTCCATTGTTTAAAAAGGTTTCTAAGAGTAAACCTAGCAATTATAGACCTGTTAGTTTGACTTCAGTGGTGGGCAAATTAACGGAAAAGATACTTAGAGATAATATATATAAGCATCTGGATAAACAGAGCATTAGGAACAGTCAACATGGATTTGTGCCTGGAAGGTCATGTTTGACTAATCTTCTTGAATTTTTTGAAGAGGTTACTAGGGAAATTGACGAGGGTAAAGCAGTGGATGTTGTCTATATGGACTTTAGTAAGGCCTTTGACAAGGTTCCTCATGGAAGGTTGGTTAAGAAGGTTAAACTGTTGGGTATAAATGCAGGAATAGCAAGATGGATTCAACAGTGGCTGAATGGGAGAAGCCAGAGGGTAATGGTGGATGGCTGTTTATCGGGTTGGGGGCAGGTGACTAGTGGGGTGCCTCAGGGATCTGTGTTGGGTCCTTTGTTGTTTGTCATGTACATCAATGATCTGGATGAAGGGGTGGTAAATTGGATTAGTAAGTATGCAGATGATACCAAGATAGGGGGTGTTGTGGATAATGAAGAGGATTTCCAAAGTCAACAGAGTGATTTAGGCCATTTGGAAAAATGGGCTGAAAGATGGCAGATGGAGTTTAATGCTGATAAATGTGAGGTGCTACACCTTGGCAGGACAAATCAAAATAGGGCATACATGGTAAATGGTAGGGAATTGAAGAATACAGTTGAACAGTGGGATCTGGGAATAACCGTGCAGAGTTCCTTGAAGGTGGAATCTCATATAGATAGGGTGGTAAAGAAAGCTTTTGGTATGCTAGCCTTTATAAATCAGAGCATTGAGTATAGAAGCTGGGATGTAATGTTAAAATTGTACAAGGCATTGGTGAGACCAAATCTGGAGTATGGTGTACAATTTTGGTCGCCCAATTATAGGAAGGATGTCAACAAAAAATAGAGAGAGTACGGAGGAGATTTACTAGAATGTTGCCTGGGTTTCAACAACTAAGTTACAGAGATAGGTTGAATAAGTTAGGTCTTTATTCTCTGGAGCGCAGAAGGTTAAGGGGGGGACTTGATAGAGGGCTTTAAAATGATGAAAGGGATAGACAGAGTTGATGTGGACAAACTTTTCCCTTTGAGAATAGGGAAGATTCAAACAAAAGGACATGACTTCAGAATTAAGGGACGAAGTTTAGGGGTAATATGAGGGGGAACTTCTTTACTCAGAGAGTGGTAGCGGTGTGGAATGAGCTTCCAGTGGAAGTGGTGGCGGCAGGTTCGTTGGTATAATTTAAAAATAAATTGGATAGGCATATGGATGAGAAGAGAATGGAGGGTTATGGTATGAGTGCAGGCAGGTGGGACTAAGGGAAAAAAGTTGTTCGGCGCGGACTTGTAGGGCCGAGATGTCCTGTTTCCGTGCTGTAATTGTTATATGGTTATATGGTTAATTATTTTAAGTTGGAGCCTGCCTCAATGGTCTCGAGAGGCTGTCTATATTTCTTTAAATTCTTGAGACTTTGTTCTTCCTTTTCACTGGTGTCAAATATGATGTTATGTTGGTGTTTAAGAGGGAACTGCAGATGCTGGAGAATCGAAGGTTACACAAAAAAGCTGGAGAAACTCAGTGGGTGCAGCAGCATCTATGGAGCGAAGGAAATAGGCAACGTTTCGGGCCGAAACCCTTCTTCATGTTGGTATGGTTCGGCACTAGGGTATGTGTAAATTATGTAGATCTTCTTTTAAATCTGTAGGAATAGGAATACCGAGGAGCAACCTTCGTTGTCGTTGGTCTTTCCCAGATGGTAGATGTTAAAGGGACGGGACAATATCACTTCTTCCTTTCTGTTTGTTTCTGTCTCTGGGGAGCTACCTGGATGTAAATGATGACTACACATCCTACCTGAGCTGTGTCTTCTGCCCGTTCTTGAGGGTCCACATGCACTTTTACCTCACTCCCCAGGTAATGGTGTGTTATAGGCAGTGCTGTCCTGAAGGCACAACTCCACAAAAAGTTATTAAACAAGTTTACAATTGCTCCTATTCCTCATTCCTACACCTCCTGCGCAATAGATTATTTTCTTTCTTTCCCGAGTGCCAATCTAAGTTCCTTTGAATTTTTTTCTTTGTCTTCTGACACCAGCTACTTTGTCTCTTTCCTGGTATCTTTATTAATTTTTTGCTCCTTTCTATCAGTGGCTGTTCTTGATCACGATTTGACACAATTAAGGCAGTTCCTTAAAATTGCTACCTTCTCTTTACAACTTCCTTCCAGGTACCTGCAAGGATTGGCCTCTCTTGTCAGCCAATGATGGGGATCAGAGTGACATCCAAGTCAGGGGGCCACTATCACACCCTCTAAACCTATCCTATCCATGTACCTGTCCAAATGTGTGATAGTAGCCTTGACTACCTCCTCTGGCAGCTCGGTCCATATACCTACCACCAGTGGCGGACTGGGTCTAAAAATATTGGTTGCCAGGAGATAAAGGGGGCCCACTTCATCAGGGGCCCACTTGCCATCGGGCAAGCTGACACCCTGGCCAGTCCGCCACTGCCTACCACCCTTTGTGTAAAAAGGTTGCTTCTCAGGTTCCTATTAATTCTCCCCCACCCCCCTCCCCCCCCTTACCTTAAACATATGTCCTCTACTTCCCGATTCCCCTACTCTGGGTAAAAGTCTCCGTTCATTTACCCAGTCTGTACCTCTCGTGATCTTATACACCCCTATAAGATCACCCCTCCCCCTCCTGTGCTACAAGGGATAAAGTCCTAGCCTGATCAACCTTTTCATATAGCTCAGGCCCTTGAGTCTTGGCAACATCATCTTAAATCTTCTCTGTACCCCTTCCACTTAATAACATCTTTCCTACAACAGGGTGACCACAACTGAACACAATACTCTAAATGTGGCCTCGCCAATGTTTTTTTTTTATTAAACACAGTTTAGCCTTAAACTGTCCCAGGCAAGTGTGCATGTCACCCGGATATACAAGCAAGAATGCATGCCCCTGTAAATAAGCTCTTCTAAGCTTCCCCACAGTCTAGTTCTAGTTCAAAAGGACACTGCAAAAGGTCACGCAGTCACTAGTGCTCTTCCAGAAGAGCAACAAAGGACCTCATGGGGGCTGCCTTTTATATGTCCCCAAACATCGAGGGGCTGAACTACAGAGGGGTAGTCTATTTACAATCCAATCAAATATATTAATGACAACAATACATTATTGACAGTTACACAGACCAATAACAGAATCCCCCTTATATTGTTGCAGGAGAAGTTTCTGGAAGAAGCTAACGTAACTCGATTAATGCACCATTTACCCTGGAATCCAAACAAACCTGCCAGGGGCTCAACACCTTAACCAATCACCAAACAGCTGGGGTAACTGTCTAGCAACATTGTTTACAATATGTACACTTAGTTTGTAGTAATCCAATCATCTTCATGCATTTCACAATTTCTTGGAGGTCCTCAGCAGAAATCCCATTCATACTGTCAATCGAATATGCAACACTGATCTGGGCCCTAGACTTACTGGCACCATACAAAAGCTTGTCTTATTTCTGCAAGGTACATCAGACTTGACCAAAATGGCCTAACAATACACGAGTCCTTTACTAAATGTTGGTGCAATGGCTGCTCTGTTTTAGCCAGGATTAACATTTGTCCCATTTATGATATATATGATAACCATCATTTATGATAACCCAAGGTACATTAATGACTGTTAAATTATCAAACTAACAACAAGATGATGTATCTTCTCAGAATCTCATCAAGCTTCCCGAGCTTTCGTGAGCGTAGCTTCATGATTCCCGTCTGATGAGTCTTCACCTCCTGAGTTTTCGTGGGTGTAAATCCCCTCCATCCATGTTGTCAATCCCTCTATAATGATCCATAGCTGAACCTATAATTTCTAAGAGAACTTGGGATGAAGTAAGTTACACTCCATGCTTCACTGATGATTTCCCATGCATTCCTGTCATTCAGTATCAACAAAAGACCTCTCTCTGTATACTATTACTATTCTGTGATACAATCTTTCCCATACTATGATCAACACCAACATGTAGTCACTTATCTCCGCAGTCACATAGCGATTTCCGAAGGTTCCTCATATGAATTTCAGCTGGGTTCGGTCCAGATTTCCCTGGTTTTCTTCTTTAATTCTTTTAAGTTGGAGCTGCCTCAATGGTCTCTAGAAGCTGTCTATATTTCTTTAAATTCTTGAGACTTTGTTCTTCCTTTTCACTGGTGTCAAATATAATGTTATGTTGGTACGGTTGGGCACTAGGGTATGTGTAATGATGTAGATCCTCATTTTAAATTTGTAGGAATAGGTATACCAAGGAGCAGCCTTCTTTGTCTGTTGGCCTTTCCCAGATGGTGGACGTTAATAGCAATTATCCTAGCAATTATAGGCCTGTTAGTTTGACGTCAGTGGTGGGAAAATTAATGGAAAGGATACTTAGAGATAATATATAAGCATCTGGATAAACAGGGTCTGATTAGGAACAGTCAACGTGGATTTGTGCCTGGAAGGTCATGTTTGACTAATCTTCTTGAATTTTTTGAAGAGATTACTTGGTAAATTGATGAGGGTAAAGCAGTGGATGTTGTCTATATGGACTTCAGTAAGGCCTTTGACAAGGTTCCTCACGGAAGGTTGGTTAAGAAGGTTCAATGGTTGGGTATTAATGGTGGAGTAGCAAGATGGATTCAACAGTGGCTGAATGGGAGATGCCAGAGAGTAATGGTGGATGGTTGTTTGTCAGGTTGGAGGCCAGTGACTAGTGGGGTGCCACAGGGATCTGTGTTGGGTCCACTGTTGTTTGTCATGTACATCAATGATCTGGATGATGGTGTGGTAAATTGGATTAGTAAGTATGCAGATGATACTAAGATAGGTGGGGTTGTGGATAATGAAGTAGATTTTCAAAGTCTACAGAGAGATTTATGCCAGTTGGAAGAGTGGGCTGAAAGATGGCAGATGGAGTTTAATGCTGATAAGTGTGAGGTGCTACATCTTGGCAGGACAAATGAAAATAGGACGTACATGGTAAATAGTAGGGAATTGAAGAATGCAGGTGAACAGAGGGATCTGGGAATAACTGTGCACAGTTCCCTGAAAGTTGAATCTCATGTAGATAGGATGGTAAAGAAAGCTTTTGGTGTGCTGGCCTTTATAAATCAGAGCATTGAGTATAGAAGTTGGGATGTAATGTTAAAGTTGTACAAGACTTTGGTGAGGCCAATTCTGGAGTATGGTGTACAATTTTGGTCGCCTAATTATAGGAAGGATGTCAACAAAATAGAGAGAGTACAGAGGAGATTTACTAGAATGTTGCCTGGGTTTCAGCAACTAAGTTAGAGAGAAAGGTTGAACAAGTTAGGGCTTTATTCTTTGGAGCGCAGAAGGTTAAGGGGGGACTTGATAGAGGTTTTTAAAATGATGAGAGGGATAGACAGAGTTGACGTGGATAAGCTTTTCCCACTGAGAGTAGGGAAGATTCAAACAAGGGGACATGACATGAGAATGAAGGGACTGAAGTTTAGGGGCGCTGCACTGGCAGCAGCCTCTACCTACAGCCTGTCTGTCATTTCTATCTTCTTTTTTTTCCAGTTAGTCCAAAGTCTGTTTTAGGGGGAAACTTTAACCGATACCAGCTGGATCGGAGCGGCCTTTCCTGCCGGGGACTGGGAACCGGACCAGGGCTGCTACAGCGGCGGCACAGCGTTGGAGTCACCGCGGAGCGGGCGATACCTACCTGGGTCGCCGTTTGGAGCTCCGGAGCGTTGGGCCGTTGTTCCAACATCGTGGAGCTCTGGTGCGGAGAGCTTCCAACGCGGGCGGAGCTTAACAACATCGTGGAATCCTGGGGCGCCTTGCAAAGGGTCGCCAGCAGCAGTCTCCACCCGGCGCGGCCTACGGACTTTGGAAGCCGCCGACTCCGGTAGGAGGGGGCCGACTCTGTGTCCACGCCGCTGAGGACGTCCCGCAGCCCCGACGTCGGACTTACAACACCCCGGCATGCGGTCCTGGACAATCAGCCGCCCGTAGCGGCAACTGCGGAGGGCTTGGGGAGGCCCTGACCACGGGGAATAGTGGAGGAAGAGACTGACTTTGGTGCCTTCCCAAACAGTGGGAAACTTTGATTCTGCTGTGTGGGGATGTTTTATGTCAAACCCTATAGTGTGTTGTGTCCTGTTGATTTTTATTGTATGGCTGTATGGAAATTCATTTCACTGTGCTATCAGGCACACGTGACAATTAAATCTATCTTGAATCTTGAATGAGGGGGGACTTCTTTACTCAGAGAGTGGTGTCTGTGTGGAATGAGCTTCCAGTGAAGGTGGTGGAGGCAGGTTAATTTTTATCATTTAAAAATAAATTGGATAGTTATATGGACGGGAAAGGAATGGCGTGTTATGGTCTGAGCGCAGGTGTATGGGACTAGGGGAGAATACGTGTTCGGCATGGATCGAGATGGCCTGTTTCCGTGCTGTAATTGTTATATGGTTATATGGTTAAAGGATGGGACAATATCACTCCTTCCTTTCTGTTTGTCTCTGTCTCTAAGAAGCAACCTGGATGGAAATGATGGTTACACATCCTACCTGAGCTGTGTCTTCTGCCCGTTCTTGAGGGTCCACATGCCCTTTTACCTCACTCCCCAGGTAATGAGCAGTACTGTCCTGAAGGCACAACACCTCAACAAGAAGTTATTAAACAAGTTTACAATTGCTCCTATTCCTCACTCCTACACCTCCTGCACAATAGATTCCTTTCTTTCTTTCCCTAGTGCCAATCTAAGTTCCTTTGAATTTATTTCTTTGTCTTCTGAAACCAGCTACTTTGTCTCTTTCTTGGTATCTTTATTAATTGTTTGCTCCTTTCTATCAGTGGCTGTTCTTGATCACGATTTGACACAATTAAAGCAGTTCCTTAGAATTGCTACCTTCTCTTTACAACTTCCTTCCAGGTACTTGCAAAGGGTTTCTCTCGTTCTAATTCTGAATAGTGTTTGTTACTATTTCCCTTAGATCATCCCAGTGTTATGCGGAGGGTATGTTCTATCTGCTCAGATTTCATTTCGGTTTTCTGAGGCAGGGGTCAGGTTACTTTGTCCACACTCTGGACTGGCTGGCAGATCAGGACTATAAAAATGGATTCACCTGCAAGAAAGGTGTCTGGCCTCCCGCCCCCAGATCCTCTAGCCAGCATCCTCTCCTTTGATCTTCAGGGTCCCAAGTATCCCTATATCCCCCATGGGATCCTCCGACTTCTTGGACCTCATGGCCCTTTCCTTCAACCCCTTCCTCCTCTTTGATCTATTGTGGGGCAAGCTCTGCTCCAATGCCCTATCTCTCCACAGACATAACACTGGTCTGGTCCAACCATTTTCTACCCTTTCCCATAGAACTGAGGAAAACCAGGCTTCCAAATAGGCATGTCCCTAAGGTAATCTGGAGGGATCCAAGCCTTAAACTCCTCTTCTTCTTTTGATTTCACTTTCAATTTCTGTATCAGTTCCACTGGTCCCCGGAAGGATTTAATAAGAGCAGCAAAGATAGTCTCTTCTCTGTCACTTTTTCCATGTTACCCCCTCCACTAAGGCTTCAGGAGTAGGGTATCCCAGAATCGGCAAATAATTACTATGTTCTTCAGGGGTGATCAATCATTGTAGAGGCAGCGCTAGCAGTCTGTAGATTATCCTGTTGGTTCAGTGTTTGTCTCAGAGCATGGCTGCAGTCCTTCATTGTCCGTGGGCAGGAAAGGGCACTGGCATCTCAGGCTTGCCCCAGCCACTGAGTCTCTGATTCAATAGAGACGTTGACTGTCTAACTACTTCCCAACTGCTCAGTCTTGACCACACAAGTGGTGATGGTAGTAAGTTTGTCCCAATGACCCTCAAACCTGTGACAAGACAACCTCCTTGCCCCTGGTTCTTCTTCTTCTTATAGGATTCCAGCAGTGTAGACGCTGCTAAGCGTATTACTGCCCTCCACAGGTCAAAGTTTGAACTAAATTCTTACATACAGTCCTGTAACTTGCAGGAATTGAAGAACAGCCCTGGATATCAGTTGATGTTTCTCACTGTGTCCAAACAAAGATGAAACAGAAAAAGCCTCAACTCCAAGACGCGTCAGTCTAACAATCAATACTTTTCTTTCTACCCTGTACTTTTTACATTCTAGGAAAACATGCTTAACTGTCTCATTACTCCCACATTCACACAAGCCAGAAACATGTTTCCCTACAATGCACAAATAGTAATTTAACCCACAGTGTCCCAACCTCAATCTACACAGTTTAACTGAGTCCCTACGGGACAGAGATGTACAGAAACATATTTTCCTAACTTCAGATTGTATAGAAAAGTAGTGTCTACCCCTGACTTTCATTTCCCATCCTCTCTGCCATTCTTTTGTTAAGCCCACTTTAATTATTTCTCTCAGTTCCACTCTTCCCAATGATACATGGATATCTATTTCTCTTCTTAAACTCTCCTTTGCTATGAGGTCCACCTGCTCATTCCCCCTCACCCCAGCATGCCAGGGAACCCAGCGAAAAGTGATGTTACATGCAAACCCAATTCTAGAAAACACACTCAAGATTTCATTTAGAATGTCAGGACGAGCTTTAGATTTCCCTACTCTTAAAGTTTCAAGAGCAGCTGCAGAATCAGAACAGATAATGACTTCTCTAAAACTGGCTTCCTCAATCCACCATAGAGCCCATTGAATTGCCATTAATTCAGTCGTGAGAACAGAGCTTCCATCAGAAATGCGCCGGCTAATCTTCAACCCAAGCTGCTCCACATACATTCCAAACCCAGCTCTCCCACTAACAGGATCTTTAGATCCATCTGTAAAAACAATCAAAGTGCTCTCACTGATTGAATTAAGATATTCCACTATTCTTGGAGTCACCTCACGCTTATCTTTTTTCTGAAGAAAAGCAAGCTCAATAAACAGTTCAGGAAGAACCCAATAGTTGTCCCCTGGTTCTTCTTCTTCTTCTTCTTCTTCTTTGGAGTTTTACGGCAGCCGGCATCCACAATGTTGCATTGCTGCCGCCTTCTGGCTTCACTCCGCAGTCCTCATGTCTTTACTTTATATCCTTTTTATAAGGGCCAGAGGCCCTCAAGAAATTAAACAACAAATTTACTCCTTTTCCTTCCCCTCCATACTCTAGAATGTTCTTTTCTGATATATCTGATCAGTGATACATAGATATGTTTAAGCGATAATATATCTGCTCCCCACTCTAAACCTGCCAAGCATCTCATTACATTGATGGCTTTTTTGCATTTTCCAATTATTTTTGTAATGTGGACCCTCCATGTTAATCTGGAGTCAAAGTAGACTCCCAGGAAATGGAAATCTTTTACTCTTTCCAAATTGTTGCCGTATAGTTTTAACTGGACATCCTCTTTAATTTTCTTCCTTGTGAAAACCATTGTCTTTGTCTTCTCTATAGAGAATTTAAATCCCCACTCTTCCACCTGTTGCCCCCTGGTTAGGAAGGCCTGGGTTGTATAAGGAGTAGGCTGACAAGGTTCAGGTGGCCAATCTGATGTTAGCTAATTGGACCCAGCTGCTACCAATGATGCTGAGGATTGGTCTCTCCTGTCAGCCAATGATGAGGATCAGAGTGACATCTAGGAGACACTACCACACCCTCTAAACCTATCCTATCCATGTACCTGTCCAAATGTGTGATAGTAGCTGCCTTGACTACCTCCTCTGACAGCTCGGTCCATCTACCTACCACCCTTTGTGTAAAAGGTTGCTCCTCAGGTTCCTTTTAAATCATTTTCTTCTCACCTTAAACATATGTCCTCTGCTTCTTGATTCCCCTACTCTGGGTAAAAGACAATGTTCATTTACCCAGTCTGTTCCTCGCATGATCTTATACACCCCTATAAGATCACCCCTCACCCTCCTGTGCTACAAGGGATAAAGTCCTAGCCTGATCAACCTTTCCATATAGCTCAGGCCCTTGAGACATGGCAACATCATCTTAAATCTTCTCTGCACTCCTTCTACTTAATAACATCTTTCCTACAACAGGGTGACCACAACTGAACACAATACTCTAAATGTGTCCTCGCCAATGTTTTTTTTTCATTAAACACAGTTTAACCTTAAACGGTCCCATGCAAGTGTGCATGTCACCTGGACATAGAAGCAAGAATGCATGCCCCTGTAAATAAGCTCTTCTAAGCTTCCCCCAGTCTAGTTCTAGTTCAAAGTGACACTCCAAAAGGTCATGCAGTCCCAAGCGCTCTTCCAGAAGATCTACAAAGGACCTCATGGGGGCTGCCTTTTATAGGTCCCCGAACATTGAGGGGCTGAACTACAGAGGGGTGATCTATTTACAATCCAATCAAACATTTTAATTACAACAATACATCATTGACAGTTACACAGATCAATAACAGAATCCCTCCCCCACATTTCTTTATTTTTTATTTAATTAAATATTTATTTAGAACAGAATAAAAGAATAAAAAGCAAGTGTGAGACAGCATACCAAAAAACAAAACAAGAATATTTATAAAGTGTCATAAGCAATATCTATAAATAAATGAAATCGTATGTGTCTGAAAAGGAGCTGGAAGAAGCCAAAGCTTATTAATTCCCACCCCTTGTTCAACTGCTTGTAATTACTTGATACAAATGTAGCAGCTATATGTACACCATATGTACACCAGCAGCTATATGTACACCAAATTATTTTCATTTATACACTAATCAAATATTTACAAAGCCATACAAAAACAAAGAAAAGAAAAAGAAAAGAAAAACCCTTATATACTATACAGTATCATTCTGGAAGAAGCTAACTTAACTCGATTAATGCAACATTTACCCTGGAATCCAAACAAACCTGCCAGGGGCTCAACACTTTAACCAATCAACAAACAACAGGGTAACTGTCTAGCAACATTATTTACAATATGTACACTTGGTTTGCAGTAATCCAATCATCTTCATGCATTTCACACTTCCTTGGAGGTCCTCTGCTGAAATCCCATTCATTCTGTAAATTGAATATGCAACACTGATCTGGGCCCAAGACTTACTGGCACCATTCAGAAGCTTGTCTTATTTCTGCATAGCACGTCAGACTTGACCAAAATAGCCAAACAATACCTGAGTCATTACAAAATGTTGGTGCTATGGCTGCTCTGTTTTAACCAGGATTAACACCCTCAGTATATGTAAGTATGCATGCTCCCAAAATATGCAAGAGTCCAAGCTCCCAGGGAATATATACAAGAGAACATGCCACCAGGTATGTATGCAAAAGTGCATTTCCCATGTGTATGGGTGATTCTTCAGTAAGTGTGTACTTTGGTGTCCCGCTACTTTGATGCTGAATATAAGGAACATCCGTAATTCTATCCCATTTCTTCTTTTTGTATATTGTTAATAAACATAATCCTCATAAATAAAGATTAAACCTTAAATGAATAAAGTGTTATTTTCTAATGTTTTTACCGATGTTTGATGCCCGTTTAAAAGTATTTTCATTTCAGATAGATCCCCCATTAAATAAATATGCCAACTTGAAATTTCACAAGTAACCATCGAGACAGGCGGTTTTCCGTGGGCGCGTGGGGGGCATCAAACATTGGGATCGAACATCGGGCCGGGAAAAAATAAAATAAAACACATTTAAGATTTCATCTTTATTTATGAGGATTATGTTTATTAACAATATAGAAAAGAAGAAATGGGATAGAATTATGGATTTTCCTTATATACAGCATCAAAGTAGCGGGACACCAAAGTCGACAGTTACTGAAAATCACCCTTTGGTCATCTCTGTCACGTGACACTCCCGAACTTGATCATCCCCATCGCGCTGAATCATGTCCGTCACATGAATATTTTATGCTCATAATGTCTCAAATAATATAACAATTGCCATAATTGTAATTGATAAATGAACAGGATGCTTCTGCCCATTCATCTGAAGTTAATATTGTTTTAGAGGAAGTTGGTGAAAGGTTATGTGACGGTTACCATTCTTGCTGAAAATCACCACTTTTTTCAGCAGTAAACTGTTACGAAGGTTTAAACTCAATGCATTATACTGAAAAAAGTTTTTTTTTGGTAGTTTATTTGAAGAAGATACTATAATTTGAAAGACCGATAAAAATTTGATTTTATATTCTTAAATCAATTATATTTTACAATGTTGTTTATAAAAATGCGACGGATATGACTGAATGCAATGGGCAACCTGGAAAAAGTAGAGGAAAAAATGAATTAAATTAAGATTGCGCCAACCATATTTTTCCCAGCGTAGAGATATTCATCTATGTGAAACAACATTCAAAGTTGCAAAAACTTAAGGTTTATAATCGGGATTCTAGAAACTTCAAAGTAGACACTTACTGAAGAATCACACACATATATATATTCAAGGGGGCATGCTTGCAGTATTTATATGCATGAGTGCATGCTCCCAGTGTATCTATGCAAGAGTGCATACTCGCAGTGTTTTTATGCAAGAGTGTATGCTCCCTGGGCATTAATGCAAGAGTGCATGCTTGCAGTGTATACAGTGTATTCAGAACGTATTCAGATCCCTTCACTTTTTCCACATTTTGTTATGTTACAGCCTTATTCTAAAATGGATTAAAAAAATTTTTTTTATCATCAATCTACACACAATACCCCACAATAAAAAGCAAAAACAAGTATTTAGAAAGTTTTGCAAAGTAATTAGAAAGAAATAACTGAAATATCACATTTACACAAGTATTCAGACCCTTTACTCAGTACTTTTTTGAGGCACGTTTTGCAGTGAATACAGTCTCAAGTCTTCTTGGGTATGATGCTACAAGCTTGGAACACCTGTATTTGGGTAATTTCTCCCATTCTTCTCTGCAGATCCTCTCAAGCTCTGTCAGGTTGAATTAGGAACATCGATGCACAGCTATTTTCAGGTCCCTCAGAGATGTTCGATCAGGTTCAAGTCCGGGCTCTGTCTGGGTCACTCAAGGACATTCACAGACTTGTCACAAAGCCACTCTTGTGTTGTCTTGGCTTTGTGCTTAGGGTTGTTGTCCTATTGGAAGGTGAACCTCCACTGTCTGAGGTCCAGAACGCTCTGGAACAGGTTTTCATCAAGGATCTCTATGTACTTTGCTCCGTTCATCTTTCCCTCAAGCATGACAAGTTCCTGCCGCTGAAAAACATCCCCACGGCATGATGCTGCCAGCACCATGCTTCACCGTAGGTATGATATTGGCCAGATGATGGCGGAATGGGGAGAAGGCAGGAACGGGATACTGATTGTGGATGATCAGCCATGCTCACATTGAATGGCGGTGCTGGCTCGAGGGCCGAATGGCCTACTCCTGCACCTATTGTCTATTGCCTATTGTCTATTGTGATGAGCGGTGCCTGGTTTCCTCCAGACGTGACGCTTGGCATTCAGGCCAATGAGTTCAATCTTGGTCTTGTGTTTCTCATGGTCTGAGAGACCTTTAGGTGCCTTTTGGCAAACTCCAAGTGGGCTGTCATGTGCCTTTTACTGAGTAGTGGCTTCCATCTGGCCACTCTACCATTGGTGGAATGCTGCAGATAGAAACATAGAAACATAGAAATTAGGTGCAGGAGTAGGCCATTCGGCCCTTCGAGCCTGCACCGCCATTCAATATGATCATGGCTGATCATCCAACTCAGTATTCCGTACCTGCCTTCTCTCCATACCCTCTGATCCCCTTGGCCACAAGGGCCACATCTAACTCCCTCTTAAATATAGCCAATGAACTGGCCTCAACTACCCTCTGTGGCAGAGAGTTCCAGAGATTCACCACTCTCTGTATGAAAAAAGTTCTCCTCATCTCGGTTTTAAAGGATTTCCCCCTTATCCTTAAGCTGTGACCCCTTGTCCTGGACTTCCCCAACATCGGGAACAATCTTCCTGCATCTAGCCTGTCCAACCCCTTAAGAATTTTGTAAGTTTCTATAAGATCCCCTCTCAATCTCCTGAATTCTAGAGAGTATAAACCAAGTCTATCCAGTCTTTCTTCATAAGACAGTCCTGACATCCCAGGAATCAGTCTGGTGAACCTTCGCTGCACTCCCTCTATGGCAATAATGTCCTTCCTCAGATTTGGGGACCAAAACTGTACGCAATACTCCAGGTGTGGTCTCACCCAGACCTGTACAACTGCAGTAGAACCTCCCTGCTCCTATACTCAAATCCTTTTGCTATGAAAGCTAACATACCATTCGCTTTCTTTACTGCCTGCTGCACCTGCATGCCTACCTTTAATGACTGGTGTACCATGACACCCAGGTCTCGCTGCATCTCCCCCTTTCCCAATCGGCCACCATTTAGATAATAGTCTGCTTTCCTGTTTTTGCCACCAAAATGGATAACCTCACATTTATCCACATTATACTGCATCTGCCAAACATTTGCCCACTCACCCAGCCTATCCAAGTCACCTTGCAGTCTCCTAGCATCCTCCTCACAGCTAACACAGCTCCCCAGCTTAGTGTCATCCGCAAACTTGGAGATATTGCCTTTAATTCCCTCATCCAGATCATTAATATATATTGTAAATAGCTGGGGTCCCAGCACTGAGCCTTGCGGTACCCCACTAGTCACTGCCTGCCATTGTGAAAAGGACTCGTTTACTCCTACTCTTTGCTTCCTGTTTGCCAGCCAGTTCTCTATCTACATCAATACTGAACCCCCAATGCCATGTGCTTTAAGTTTGTATACTAATCTCTTATGTGGGACCTTGTCGAAAGCCTTCTGGAAGTCCAGATACACCACATCCACTGGTTCTCCCTATCCATGCTACTAGTTACATCCTCGAAAAATTCTATAAGATTCGTCAGACATGATTTACCTTTCATAAATCCATGCTGACTTTGTCCAATGATTTCACCACTTTCCAAATGTGCTGCTATCCCATCTTTAATAACTGACTCTAGCAGTTTCCCCACTACCGATGTTAGACTAACTGGTCTGTAATTCCCCGTTTTCTCACTCCCTCCCTTCTTAAAAATGGGGTTACATTTGCTACCCGCCAATCCTCTGGAACTACTCCAGAATCTAAAGAGTTTTGAAAGATTATTACTAATGCATCCACTTTTTTCTGGAGCTACTTCCTTAAGTACTCTGAGCTGCAGCCTATCTGGCCCTGGGGATTTATCGGCCTTTAATCCATTCAATTTACCCAACACCACTTCCCGACTAACCTGGATTTCACTCAATTCCTCCAACTCCTTTCACCCGCGGGCCCCTGCTATTTCCGGCAGATTATTTATGTCTTCCTTTGTGAAGATGAAACCAAAGTAGTTATTCAATTGGTCCGCCATATCCTTGTTCCCCATGATCAACTCACCTGTTTCTGACTGCAAGGGACCTACATTTGTTTTAACTAATCTATTTCTTTTCACATATCTATAAAAACCTTTGCAGTCAGTTTTTATGTTCCCTGCCAGTTTTCTTTCATAATCCATTTTTCCTTTCCTAATTAAGCCCTTTCGTCCTCCTCTGCTGGTCTCTGAATTTCTCTTTTTCTGGCTAATTTGTACGCATCATCCTTCGCTTTGATACTATCCCTGATTTCCCTTGTTATCCACGGATGCACTACCTTCCCTGATTTATTATTTTGCCAAACTGGGATGAAAATTTTTTGTAGTTCATCCATGCAGTCTTTAAATGTCTTCCATTGCATATCCACCGTCAACCCTTTTAGAATTAATTGCCAGTCAATCTTGGCCAATTCACGTCTCATACCCTCAAAGTTACCTTTCTTTAAGTTCAAAACCATTGTTTCTGAATTAACAATGTCACTCTCCATCCTAATGAAGAACTCAACCATATTATGGTCACTCTTGCCCAAGGGGCCACGCACAACAAGACTACTAACTAACCCTTCCTCATTACTCAATACCCAGTCTAAAATAGCCAGCTCTCTCGTTGGTTCCTCTACATGTTGATTTAGATAACTATCCCGCATACATTCCAAGAAATCCTCTTCCACAGCACCCCTGCTAATTTGATTCACCCAATCTATATGTAGATTGAAGTCACCCATTATAACTTCTTTGCCTTTGTCGCACGCATTTCTAATTTCCTGTTTGATACCATCTCCAACTTCACTACTACTGTTAGGTGGCCTGTACACAACACCCACCAGCATTTTCTGCCCCTTAGTATTTCGCAGCTCTACCCATACTGATTCCACATCCTCCAAACTAATGTCCTTCCTTTCCATTGCGTTAATCTCCTCTCTAACCAGCAACACTACCCCACCTCCTTTTCCTTTCTCTCTATCCCTCCTGAATATTGAATATCCCTGGATGTTCAGCTCCCAGCCTTGGTCACCCTGGAGCCATGTCTCCGTGATCCCAACTATATCATAATCATTAATGGCTATCTGCATGTTCAACTCATCCACCTTATTACGAATACTCCTTGCATTGAGACACAAAGCCTTCAGGCTTGTTTTTACAACTCTCTTACCCCTTATACAATTATGTTGAGAAGTGGCCCTTTTTGATTTTTGCCCTGGTTTTGTCTGCCTGCCACTTTTACTTTTCACCTTGCTACCTCTTTCTTCTACCCTTATTTTACACCCCCCTGCCTCTCTGCTCTTGTACCCATCCCCCTGCCACATTAGTTTAAATCCTCCCCGACAGATAGGAGAAGAACTTTTTTCACACAGAGAGTGGTGAATCTCTGGAACTCTCTGCCACAGAGGGTAGTTGAGGCCAGTTCATTGGCTATATTTAAGAGGGAGTTAGATGTGGCCCTTGTGGCTAAGTGGATCAGGGGGTATGGAGAGAAGGCAGGTACGGGATACTGAGTTGGATGATCAGCCATGATCATATTGAATGGCGGTGCAGGCTCGAAGGGCCGAATGGCCTACTCCTGCACCTAATTTCTATGTTTCTATATAGTGGTCCTTCTGGAAGGTTCCCCCATCTCCACAGAGGAACTCTGGAGCTCTGTCAGAGTGACCATCGGGTTCTTGGTCACCTCCCTGACCAAAGCCCTTCTCCCCGGATTGCTCAGTTTAGCTGTTCGGCCAGCTCCAAAGTTCTTCCAAAGTTCTACCATTTAAGAAGTGCGGAGACCACTGTGCTCTTCGGGACCTGCAATGCCGCAGAGATTGTTTTATACCCTTGTGTGTCTCGACACAATCCTGTCTTGGAGGTCCACGGACAATTTGAGTGCCATAGCAAAGGGTCTGAACACTTATGTAAATGTGATAGTTCAGTTATTTATTTTTAATTACTTTGCAAAGATTTCTAAACACCTGCTTCGCTTTTTCATTCTGGGGTATTGTGTGTAGATTGATGATTAAAAAAATGAATATAATCCATTTTAAAATAAGGCTGTAACATAACAAATTGTGGAAAAAGAGAAGGCGTCTGAATACTTTCTAAATGCACTGTATATGAAACTGCATGCCCCCAAGTATACTGTATATGCAGGAGTGCATGCTCCCCGGTATATATGCGTGTGCATGCCCCCAGGTATATATGCAAGAGTGCACTTTCCCAGTGTATATATGCAGATGTGCATGTTCCCAGTGTACTGTATATAAGCATGTGCATGTCTCCCAGGTACACTCCGTGCCACTTGTGAATTTGCAAGCCTTTGCGTGAATGCGTTACGCCTCTTCTCCGTGTGTAAGTGCACCTGAATCTAAGAGATGCAGATTCCTCCCGTGAATGCATGTCTTTCGCTCCATGCCTGTGGATACCCGCCGCACTTCCCCACACACCATCTCAGGCAATAACTAAAATATGGAGTGACAAAGGCAGGTCTCCGATGTGCACCCCGCTTCCAACAGCTCGGATTAAAAAAATATATATTTATTTTTTTTGTTAAATTCTGAAGTGGGGGGTTTGGGAGCCTGAGTCGTTCGGTGGAAGCGGCGCCTGCGGAGAGTGTCTGCAGCTGCGAGAGACTCACGGGGGGAGAGAGACTGGGGCGAGTGCCCTGCAAATACTCCAAGGGCAAAGTTTCGGAGGCTGGCTTGGAAGAAGAGAGGGTAGGAGTTGGCTTAAGCTCAGTCACCTTCGGGCTGATCTTTATTCCTCCCGAGTCACAAGCATCTTGCCGGTGAAGCGGGCTGGACGGTTCCCCGGGCTGTGGGGGATGGAGGGACCGGAGAGAGAGATGCAGAGCGGGGGGACTGCGGTGGGTCTGTTCCTGACCAACGAATCCACCGGCAGCCCAGCCCTGGATCCCAACACCGACTACGACCAGGAGTTCATCCGTTATCTGTGGAGGGAGTACTTGTACCCGAAGGAATACGAGTGGGTCTTGATCGCCGCTTACATTGTTGTGTTCATCGTTGCTCTGATTGGGAACGTACTGGGTGAGTGACCACTGTTATTGGGACACCTCGTTCCTTTCCCCTACATCTGCAACCCCCCCCCCCCCCCCCCCCCTCGCCCTTCCTCGTCCACTTTCCATCCTCTCCCAGGTCGATATACGTGTGAATCAGCTGGATGTTGATGCTAAAGATAAGATTGGAGTAGTACTCAGCGTGTCGGGCAGCATTTCTGGAGACATTGGATCGGTGACATTTCGGGTCGCGAGTCCTCTTCTTCAAACGGTATCGACCAGCATCTGTGTAGGAAGGGACTGCACTGGATTGCACCGAAGATGGGCACATAATGCTGGAATACCTCAGCGGGACAGGCAGCAACTCTGGAGAAAGGGAATAGGCGACGTTTCGGATTCCGAACCCTTCGGTTCCTTTTTATTTCAAGGAGTTCTATCCAACCTGCATGTTATTCTAAAGCATTTTAATTCACAGCGCAATAGAACACCATACTGCTAGAGGAACGCAGTGGGTCAGGCAGCATCTGTGAGGGGATGGATAGAAGATGTTTCGGCTCGGGACCCTTCTTCTGTCCGCTAATGTACCCCTACACTGGTCCGCTGAGTTCCTCCTGTAGTCTGTTCTGTTTTGCTCAAGATACCAGTGCCTGCAGTCTCTTGTGTCTCCATTGTAATTCGCAGTCGGGTCCGGAGATTGTGCCCTGCCAATTTTTCTCCCTCGTTGTCGACAACCGTATACCATGCATCCTGTCAGTAGCAGGACGCTCGGAACCGGTAACAATGTCTGAATGTTAGCCGGTGGGGTGTTGCGTTATGCAGAAGTGATTGCCACCCTTAAGTGGGAAGTGGGGTATTCGTGGAAGTTAGTGGGGTCACCAGCCTTTGGTTGAGATGCGAATGAAGACGTGATCTTGGCATTTGGGCATGGGGCTGTCTGCAAACTCAAAGAATACTGTAAAAGGGTCTGAAGAAGGGTTTGACCCGAAACGTCAGCTATTCATTTTCTCCGGAGATGATGTCTGACCCGCTGAGTTACTCCAGCTTTTTGTGTCTATCTTTTGTGTCCCTTGATTTCATTGTCCCTCTGCCAAACAGTGAACCTGACCTGCACTACCTGTCCACACTGCCTGTCACTTTAATCTCGATTACTCAGGTTAAAGGTGAGAGAGGGTGCACATGACCAGGAGTGAGAGGCAAACTGAATGCATGGCTATGGCTGAAAAGCAGCAAGATATCCAGGGGAGATTATGGGGTGAGGGTATGAGATTGGAGTATAGAGGGGAAAGTAAATCAGCCATGATCGAATAATGAAGCAGACTCAATGGAGCCAATAGCCCAAATTTGCTCCTATTTGTGATCTTATGACGATCTGAATCCCTTGAACAAACATGCTGGTGTACAGGTAGTATAATGAGAGGTGCACACAAAGTGCTGGAGTAATTTAGCAGGTCAGGCAGCATCTCTTGAGAAAAAGGATGGTGACATTTCGGGCCTGGACCCTTCGTCAAATTACTATGGGAGGTTTGCCTCAAACTGTGAAGCCTCCCTCACTGATATCTAACTCGCAACCAACATACTACTGTTGGGACATCTGCTTGGCGTTCAAGACAATATATAGGCTGATGCAGTCATAAGAAAATGCTGTGTATGCTTTCCTGTGTGTGAGATGTTAAAGCTGTTTCATAAAGACACAAATGCATGCGTGGTTATTTCAGGAAATAGCAGGTGAATCATTCCTAAAGACTCACTGTGTAGAGATGATTTACAAGGATGTTGCCTGGACTCAAGAACCTGGGCTATAGGGAGAGGTTGAGGCTGAGGAATGATCTTACAGTGGTGAATACAATCATGAGTGGAATAGATAGGGTGAAATCACAGAGTCTTTTAAGAATTTAGGAAATTAGGATTTTAGGAAATTAAGAATTAGAGAGTATACGTTTAAGATGAGAGAGGAACCTAAGGAGCAACCTTTTTCCACACAGAGTGTAGAGGCTACATGGAACAACCCTCCAGAGGAAGTAGTTGAGGTAGGTACAATGACAACACTGAAAAGGTATTCGGACAGATACATAATTAGGAGCGGTTTAAAGGGATGTGGACCAAATACGAGTAAATAGGACTAGCTTAGATGGGGGGGGGGGGGGGGGGGGGGGGGGGGGAGGACCAGTGGATCAGTTGGGCTTGAAGGGCCCTTGTTTCCATCCTTTGAATGCTCCCAAAGAAATGAACTGCTATTTTGCTAGGAGCATCCTTCAAGCAAAATCTCCTATTTGCTCCCTGCATTGCAACAGTTCTGCTTTTTGAAAGTGCTTTATTAAAACATCAGAAGCTGGGGAAAAGAAGGTATGAAATTGAATGAATTTCATTTCTCTCCACGAGGATTTTAACATCTTGCTCAAAGTGCATTTCTCAGGTATCCGAAAGGCCCTTTGAAATTCCTGAAATGTCAGCAAATATGGGCGGCACGGTGACGTGGGATTTTTCCGGGTTCTCCGGTTTCCTCCCAAACTCCAGAGGCATTCAGATTTGTAGGTTAATTGGTTTATTTGTAAATTGTTCCTAATAATAATAATAATAATAATAAATGTTATTTGTGGGCGCCTTTCAAAAGTCTCAAGGACACCTTACAGAAATTAACAAGAGTAAAAAAACATATAATCGGAGTAAAATAAATAATAAAGACATCACCAATACACAAATTAAAGACAGAATTCGACCCAAAGACAAAAAATCAAAAACACAATGTGAAGAGAGAGCAGCGGCAGCTAAACCGCGCCAGCGTACACTCTCCCTTCTGACAGCCATCTTGGACACAAACTAAAATATTCACTTACACACAAAAAATCATCCCCCCCACAATGGTTACCACTGTGAGGGAAGGCACAGAGTCCAGTCCCCATCCCCAGTTCTCCCAAAGTCAGGCCCATTGAGGCCTCCGCTATTGCCTCTACGGAGGCCCGATGTTCCTGGCCATTCTGGCCGGGTGCTGTTGCCCCGGCGTCGGGAGAGTCCTCTCAGCGGCTGGGCCACCTGGAACGGCCGCTTCCTTACTGGAGACCGCGGCTTCTGAAGCCGACAAGGCTTATATATATTATTATTATATTATATAAGGCCGCGCCAGTTTGGAGCTCCCAGGCTCCCGATGTTGAAGTTGGCACCGCCCGCTCCGCTCTGCAGACCCGCAGCCCGGAGGTGATGAACTCGACGGTCACAGCTCACCGGAGCTCCAGCGCGTCGATCCAGCGCGGCGACCCAGGCAAGGCATCGCCCGCTCCGCTCCGCGATAGCACTCCAGCGCTGTGTTGCCACCGAAGCCGAGGTGCTGGGCGGTCCCTGCCAGGAAACGGCGCTCCACGCCTGCTGGTAGGCCACGAGGACAGGTCGACGGGGCAGCCCGGAGAAAAAGCTGCCTCACCGACCAGGTAGGGACCTAGAAATATTGTTACCCCCTACCCCCACATTAAAAAGTCTATCTCTCCCACAAAGCACAGGACTCACTAAAACTACAAAAAAAAGTGAATTAAACGGACGGCTGTTGGTTAGCAGACGTTCCCCAAGATGGTTCCTAGTGTGTACAGATAGCGTTGATGTGTGGGGGAATCGCTAGTCGGCGCAGACTCGGTGGGCCAAAGGGCCTATTTCAGCGCTGTATCTGAATCATGAGAGGAATAAATCGGGTAGATGCACAGAGTCTCTTGCCCAGAGTGGGGGAATCGAGGACCAGAGGAAGGTTCAAGATGAAGGGGAAAAGATTTAATGGGAATCTGAGGGGTAACTTTTTCACACAAAGGGTGGTGGGTTTATGGAACAATCTGCCAGAGGAGGTAGTTGAGGCTGGGACTATCCCAATGTTTAAGAAACAGTAAGACAGGTACATGGATAGGACAAGTTTGGAGGGATATGGACCAAATGCTGACAGGTGGGACTAGTGTAGCTGGGACATGTTGGCTGGTGTGTGCATGTTGGACCGAAGGGCCGGTTTCCACACTGTATCACTCTGTGACTCTAATATATAACTCAATTTTTACTGATAACAAGGATTAGTCATCCAAGAAGAGCGGTGCAGTGTCTTTTTACCA
Organism: Leucoraja erinaceus; assembly: GCF_028641065.1. Classification (NCBI taxonomy): domain Eukaryota; kingdom Metazoa; phylum Chordata; class Chondrichthyes; order Rajiformes; family Rajidae; genus Leucoraja; species Leucoraja erinaceus. The sequence continues at coordinate 21,565,549 of NC_073381.1, read as the reverse complement.
AATGCAAAGTGACACAAACAATTTAGAACAACCAGAGTGTTATGATATAGTTGTTTTTTAGAAACGTGGAAGTTTCCTGTAGATTCTGCCCGCTCATTTATTGAGCCGTTCACATATTATTGCATCTTCCTGCCAAAGGATAAGAACTCTGATTAGGAACAGTCAACATGGATTTGTGCCTGGAAGGTCATGTTTGACTAATCTTCTTGAATTTTTTGAAGATGTCACACGGGAAATTGATGAGGGTAACGCAGTGGATGTTGTGTATATGGACTTCAGTAAGGCCTTTGACAAGGTTCCTCATGGAAGGTTGGATAAGAAGGTTCAATGGTTGGGTATTAATTGGTAAGTTTTAGAAACGTGGAAGTTTCCTATAGATTCTACCTGCTCATTTATTGAGCCGTTCACATATTATTGCATCTTCCTGCCAAAGGATAAGAACTATCACAGAAACACGTTTGTTGAGCATTGCGGATTGTGCATTGAAAGATGACAAGCAACAAGCTTTGAAAGAAAATATATACTGGGCACTGTATCACCTGCAGGCAAGCACATACAAAGGAGGCACAGAGGAGAGGGTGGCATAGCTAGTAGAGCTTGTGGCTGTTATCTGTGTAGAGTTTACATGTTCTCTCTGTGACTGCAGATGTTTCATCTGGGTTTCTCCCACATCCCATAGATACGTGGGTTTGTAGTTTATTTGTCTGTGTAAATTGCCTCTAGTGTGTAAGCTGTGGATGTGAAAGTGGTATATGTGGCATCTGGGATTATACCAATTTTGACAGTGACCACACCAACAATCACAGTAGGAAGAACTTGTGTATATATTTTATTCACAATAGTAAAAAGTTCAGAACTGCATCAGGGTGCTGTCCCTCACTTTCAGGGCATGTGCAGTGATGCTGTTGATCCCAGGCTTGTCCCGGCAGCCCAGTCTTGGTCTTCAAAGGAGGAAGCGCAGCAATCTCAAGCTTCTCCCTGCAGTTCACCCTTCCCTTGAAAGAAGGCACTGGTGGTCCCCGACATATCCTGGCAGCTCAGCATTTGGGGCTTCAAGAGACAGTTCTGGATTATCCTAGTGGCCCAGTCTTTGCCTCAATGCATGGGCATGGTTCTTCATAGTCCCTGGGCAGGGGAAGACACTATTGTCTCAGGCTTTTCCCAGCCAAACACACAGGCTAACCTCTGTAGAGGTGCTGGCTGTTAGGGGCTTCTTCCTGGCAGTCCAGTCTTGACCAGACAGTGGCACTAGTGATCTCAGGTTTGTTCTAGTGGTCTCAGGTTTGTTCTAGTGGCTCAGTCTTCCTCAAAACTATGACCGAAACCCAGCCTGCAGGGAGACCTACCCCTTTGTTCTTCTTCTTATTTGGAGTTTTACGGCAGCCGGCATCCACAATGTTGCATTGCTGCCACCTTCTGGCTTCATTCCACAGTACTCATGTCTTTATATTAGATCCTTTTTATAACCCCAGAGGTCCTCAAGAAATCAAACAACTTTATTTCTTTTCCTTTCCCTCCACACTCTAGAATGTTCTTTACTGATATTTCTGTCAATCCAATTTTCCTCATTTCAATTATCATAAATCCTCTTTCTGTCTCATATCTCCTACATGCAACTAGGGCAAGCTGAACTGTTTCTGGCTGATGGCATTCCTCACACAGCCCAGTAGGGTGTTTTCCCAATATTTTTAATGTGCTGTTCATGTGGGTGTGTCTTATCCTCAATCTTGTTAATACTACCTGTTCCCTCCTGTCCCCCCCTCTTCTTGCTGTAATGCCCACTCTGTTTTGTAGCAAATAGAGGTGTCTCCCCTTTGTCTCCTGTTCCCAGTATTGTTGCCACTCCTGATTTATTTTCTTCCACACAATGTGTTTTCCTTCAGATTTGGATAGTTGTAAGTTTACCTCTATGTTTATTTTTTTTACAGCCTCCTTTGCCAATTTATCCACCTTTTCATTCCCTAGAACACCAATGTGTGCTGGGACCCACAACAAAGTCACGTCACTGCCCCTCCTTACTTGGCTTAATAGTAGCAGGATTTCATAAACTAAGTCAGGCCGCCTATGGGATGCACCAGACCCAATACTCTGGATTGCAGATAATGAGTCGCTACATATTACTACTTTACATGGTTGCACCTGTTCCATCCACCGAACTGCCATCAAAACAGCGTACAGTTCCACTGTATATACTGCCAAATAGTTATTTGTTCTTTTGCAAATCTCAACATTCATCCCTTGCACTACCACAGCTGCCCCTGTTGTTTCAACTACTGGGTCCTTTGATCCATCTGTAAAGATTAAGAGGTGTTCCCTGTATCTATTATATATATGGTTATGGTATTCTGTTTTTAGGTCCAAATTTTTTTCCCTCCTTTTTGCTTCCCATATCTCCAGATCAACTTTTGGGATGTTCAATAACCATATTGGCACAGATGGCCACAATACTGCTGGGCAGAACTCTTTGTCCTCTACTCCCATGTCCCTTGCCACAACTCCTCCAACCCAGCCGAAGCTTCCAGACTGAGCCACCCCTCTCTCCCAACACTCCTGTGCTACCTGTTTTGTTGGGTGGTTCTCTCCATGACCCTTAAGGCTTAGCCAGTAATTAGCCATTAGTTGTCTGCGGCACAGTCTCACCAGCATCTCCCCCAGTTTCCACCTGTAGTGCACATACAGGTAACCCTACCCCCTTCCTCTTGGAATGTCTGGGTTTTATAGAGAGGAGGTTGACAAGGTCCATGTGGCCAAACCAATATCAGCTAATTGGACCCAGCAGTTACCAATAATGCTGGAGATTTGCCTCTCCTGGCCCGTCAGCCAGTGATGGGGATCAGTGGCATCCAAGGGAGGGGGCGCTATCACTGATAACACAGAATAAGTATTAGTGAATCAGCCATGTTCACAATGAATGGCAGCGCTGGCTCAAAGGGCCGAATGGCCTCCACCTGCACCTATTTTCTATGTAACAAGTGGTCAGTGGTTGGTGTGGACTCAGTGGGCTGAAGGACATGTTTCCAAGTTGTATCTTTAAACTAAACTTTGAATTAAACTAGATTGAGCATTATGTAACTCGTTTTGAATCCAGATATACTGTATTGGATGTTGTCTAACCTGCTTATAATTTAATCACTGAACAATGCACAACAAAATTTGAAATGGTCTTCCAATGTTGTATAAGACGTTAATGAGACCGCATTTAGAATATTGGGTTCAGTTCTGCACACCATGTTATAGGAAATATATTGTCAACCTTGAAAGGGTTCAGAAAAGATTTACGAGGATGTTGCCAGGACTAGAGGGTGTGAGCTGTAGGGAGAGGTTGAGTGGGCTGGATCTCTATTCCTTGGAGTGCAGGAGGATGAATGAATGAATCTTTTTATTGTCATTGCACATGGTACAACAAAATTTAAAAGTCAATCCCACGGTGCGATTCACAAGAGCAATTTTAAATATAGAAGAAAAGGTAAAAATATATACATATTTAAAAAAATTACAGATAAATAACAATAGCAGCTGAGGTAGAACCATTCAGTTGAATGTGAGTGTTATTTCTTATTTTGCATTGTTAAGTTCACGTATGGCTATGGGGTAGAAGCTGTCTCTGAGTCTGTTTGTGCGAGTTTTGAAAGACCTGTACCGTCTGCCAGAGGGCAGCAGGTGGAACAGATTGTGTCCAGGGTGGGAAGGGTCCTTCAGGATGTTGGCTGCCCTGCCAAGGCATCGAGAGCTGAAGATGTCCTTCAGGGAGGGCAGTGGGCAGCCAGTGATTTTTTGTGCGGTGTTGATGACTCTTTGAAGGGCTCTCCTGTCCGCTGCAGAGCAGCTGGCATACCATGTGGTTATACAGTACGCCAGCACACTCTCGATGGAGCAGCGGTAGAAGGACGCCAGCAGCTTCTCCTCCAGGTTGTTTTTCCTGAGAATCCTCAGAAAGTAGTCGCTGCTGGGCCTTCTTGACTGCTGTGGTGGTGTTTGTAGTCCAGGAGAGATCCTCTGTAATTTGTGTGCCCAGGAATCTGAAGTCTGAGACCCTTTCCACACAGCCCCCATTGATGAATAGGGGTTTGGGAGCTGCACTGTTCTTACGGAAGTCTATGATAATTTCTTTTGTTTTTGTAGTGTTTAGGATGAGGTTGTTGTCTGAACACCACGCTGCCAGTCTTTGGACTTCCTCCCTGTAGGCTGTCTCATCTCCTCCTGAGATGCGTCCAACCACAGTCGTGTCGTCCGAAAACTTGACGATGGTGTTGGTGGAGTGGGCGGGGGCACAATCGTGGGTGTAGAGGGCGTAGAGGAGGGGGCTCAACACACAACCCTGTGAGGAGCCGGTGCTGAGTGTGATGGGGTGGAGAGGTGATGGCCCAGTCTGACGGTCTGGGGGCGGTTAGACAGAAAGTCCTTGATCCAGAGGCAGATGGGTTGGGAGAGTCCTAAATCCATGAGTTTGGTGACCAGTCTGCTGGGGATGATGGTATTGAAGGCGGAGCTAAAGTCAATGAAAAGCATCCTCACATAGCTCCCCTAGTGTTCGAGGTGGGTCAGTGCAGTGTAACGAGCAGTGGCGATGGCATCCTCAGTGGACCTATTTGCTCTGTAGGCAAACTGGCGTGGATCGAAGGTGGGCGGGAGGCTGGCTTTGATGAAGAGTGGTCTTATAGAAGTGTACAAAATCATGAGAGGAATAGATTAGGTAGATGCACAGGGTCTCTTGCCCAGCATAGGGGATTCAAGAACCAAAGGACATAGGTTCAAGGTGAAGCGGAAAAGATTTAATAGGTATCCGAGGGCTAACTTTTTCACACAAAGGATGGTGGGTGTCTGGAACAAGCTGCCAGAAGAGGTAGTTGAGGCAGGGATCATTTAAATGATCCCATTATTTAAGAAACAGTTAGATACCCACAATACCTCTACTCTGATCAAGAAGGCTCATCAGCGTCTCTTCTTCCTGAGGAGACTGAAGAAGGTCCATCTGTCTCCTCAGATCCTGTACATGGATAGGACAGGTTTGGAGGGTTATTGGACCAGGGCGCTCAGTGCAGGCAAGTGGGACTAGTGTAGCTGGGACATTGTTGGTCCGGTGTTGGAACAAGTTGGGCTGAAGGGCCTGTTTCCACACTGTATCAATCTTTGCATCGACGCTATGACTCTAACATGTTTTTGCACTAACTGCTGGACTCGGGTTTGGCTGATTTTCTTGGATAGCACGCAAAACAATACTGCTCATTACAATACATTAGATACAAAAAGCTGGAGTAACTCAGCGGGACAGGTAGCATCTCTGGAGAGAAGGAATGGGTGACGTTTCGGGTCGAGATCCTTGTTTCTGCTCCACTGCTCACCGTAGCTTGGTATACGTGATTGCAATAATAAAACAATACCATTTCAAAAGATATTAAAGGCTAGTGTTGCCAAGAATGCTGACATCCACTGTACCTTTAGAGACAAGCATTGTTTACTGCAGACACTGGTTCCATGCATCACAATGAAGCTGCAAAGTGATTACATCTATTACTAATTGCTTGCTTCTTTTAGTTCTGATTAATTTGTATCCAATTCTATGATGTGAATACGTCTATCTGTCAGGGCCAGCAGTCATTGTCCATCTTTAATTATCTTTAAAGATGGTGGAGGAGGCAATTTGTACAGTTGTGGTTCCAGTGACTGTACTCGCATGGTATCATAAGGCAGGGTTCCAGGATACAACCACGATGAAAGAATGATGATACTTCTAAGTCTGACCTGCTGGAGAACGTACAGTGACTTCCTTATCATCCGTAAGTATTCGTTTATTATTGTCACATTCACCGAGATATGTGAAAGACGTTGTTTTGCCTGCTATCCAGGTAAAACATCCCAACATGTTCGCAATCAAACCGTGCAGAGTTTAATGTTGCATTTACAGATAAAGTGCAGATAAAAGAAAGAGGACAATGGCCACAATGAGGTAGATTGGGAGATTGGGAGATTGTGAATACATCTTTAGTTTACGTCCACTCAAGAGTCTTAATAACATTATCAACCGGTGAACGGTTCTTCCATATACGATGCTCTGCAGTGCTGAGAACTATATTCTATGCTCTGTATTTCCACCTTTTACTTGATCTATTGTACTTGAAATTGAACTGATTGTATCTATGTATGGTAAGTAAATCTGATCTGTCTGCATTGCATGCAAACCAAAGCTTTTCACTGTACCTCTGTGACAATAATAATTCGAAACCTAACAATGGGAAGAAGCTGTTTCTAAAACTGTTTGTATGTACTTTAAAACTTTTCTAACTTCTGCCCGATGTGAGAAGGCAGAAGAGCGAATGACTGAGGTGTGAATGGTCCTTGATTATTGTAAACGAACTCCAGACACGCTATGTGATCCAAAATCATCTTTAATCAGCACTTAAACTTTAACAGCATGAAGGATGGTTAGATGTCAGAACATGCCAACTGCTGCTCGAACTGAGCAGTGCAAGAAGCAAGTGTTAATAGAAACGTTATAGCGGGGTGGGCTTAATGATGCTAAGTATGTGTGATTGGTTAACATGCATAGTCAATCTACAATTATGTTACCTGCTTTCCCGAGGCAGCGTGTAGCATAGATGAAGTCGATGTGGGGGAGGCTGGTTTGTGTGATGGACTGGACTGCATTCCCAACTCACTGGAAACTAGTGTGGTCTTGGGCATAGCAGTGATAACCAATCTGTGGCATGTCTTAATAGAATGCTTTCCATGGTGCAACTGTAGAAATTATAGAGAGTCTGAAAACATGCCAAACTTCCTTAGTCCATTTCCTTCCTCTGAGTGTTAGATTCCATGTTTGGTGGGTTAGGTTGAAAGACCCTGAGTGAATGATGCAGGGCACTTTGCAGATGACACACACTGCAGCCACTATCCACTGGGGGCATTAGGAGTGAAGGTTTGGGGTGATGGATGTCATGCTCTTGAACCAGGTTGTTGCCTCACATACAATACAATACAATACAATACAATACAATACAATACAATACCATTTATTAGTCATTTGAACTTCACATGAGGTTCAAACGAAATTTGGTTTCTGCAGTCATACAAGAAAAGAACCAAGACACACACCAACACAATTTACACAAACATCCATCACAGTGAATCTCCTCCTCACTGTGATGGAAGGCAAAGTCTTGTCTCTCCCCTGCTCTCCATTCCTCTCCCGATGTCAAAGTCAAAGCCCCCGGCGGCATCAGCAAGTCCGCGGCCATTTAAAGCCGTGTCGGGCGATGTAAGGCCCTGCTCCGGGTCTTGATGTTGGAGCCCCCGGCGGGTGCTAGCAAGTCCGCGGCTGTTTAAGCCACGCCAAGCGATGTAAGGCCCTGCTCTCGGTCACTTTCAACCCCGCAATTCGGGCGGGAGAAGTCGCCGTTGCCGGTGCCCCGCAAAGCAGTCTCCCACCGGTGACCCGCAAGCTCCCGGTGTCACCATCCACCGGAGTCGGGTCACAGCCACGTGCCACCGCAGCTCTCCACGCTCCGAAATCTCCACGATCCGAAGCTGGACAGCTCCACGGTGGTGGGTCCACAGCTCATCAGGCTCCGTGACTTGAGCCCCCAGGTCATTCCGGTTGGAGGCCGCTCCACGGTGCTAGGCCCCAATGACAACGGAGACCCGACAGGGAAAAGGTCAGACATATCTAGCTATCTGAGGAAAGACATTCTTGCCATAGAGGGAGTACAGAGAAGGTTCACCAGACTGATTCCTGGGATGTCAGGACTTTCATATGAAGAAAGACTGGATAGACTCGGCTTGTACTCATTAGAATTTAGAAGATTCAGGGGGAATCTTATAGAAACTTACAAAATTCGTAAGGGATTGGACAGGCTAGATGCAGGAAGATTGTTCCCGATGTTGGGGTAGTCCAGAACAAGGGGTCACAGTTTAAGGATAAGGGGGAAATCTTTTAGGACCGAGATGAGAAAAACATTTTTCACACACAGAGAGTGGTGAATCTGTGGAATTCTCTGCCACAGAAGGTAGTTGAGGCCAGTTCATTGGCTATATTTAAGAGGGGGTTAGATGTGGCCCTTGTGGCTAAAGGGATCAGGTGGTATGGAGAGAAGGCAGGTGCAGGATACTGAGTTGGATGATCAGCCATGATCATATTGAATGGCGGTGCAGGCTCGAAGGGCCGAATGGCCTACTCCTGCACCTATTTTCTATGTTTCTATGTGGCCTGTGCATCTCCAGACAATGGATGAGCTGGACGCAACAAAGGGCGTCCCATTCACATAAAACGTGAATGACCACGCTTTCTGGTCATAAAACTCTCAAGCAGAGTTGAAGGATATCAGAAAAAGACACAAAGATGCCACGTTGGCTGTGCCAGCTGAGAGACGGCAGTGGCGGCTTGAAAGATATCAGGCCACTTGAACAGATATCGACTGTCAGCAACACAGCGGTGCAGCGGGTAGAGCTGCTGCCTCACAGAGCCTGAAACACGGGTTTGATCCTGACCTCGGTTGCTTTCTGTGTGGAGTTTGAACGTTCTCCCTGTGACCGCGAGCATTCCTTCGGGTGCCTCCGTTCCCTCCCACATCCCAAAGATGTGTGCGTTTAAACGCTAATTATCCTTTGTAGGTTGCCCCTGTTGGAAGAGAAAGTGATATAAGATAGAACTAGTGCGAACGGGTGATCGATGGTCAGCGTTGACTTGGTGAGTCGAAGGGCCTGTTTCCATGCTGTAAACTAAACTAATCTAAATCAAACTAAACTAAACTAAACTAAACTCTACATGACAAGTTGCTGTTGATTAATTATAAACATAAATATACACTGAAAGAGAGATAAATAAATTAAAAAAAAACAAATGCACATTTGAAATGCAGTTTCTGGGCTAGATATCTGGGTGACATCATGGTGACGCAGCGGTAGAGTTACCACCTCACAGCGCCAGAGACCCGGGTTTGATCCTGACTACAGGTACTACCTGTATGAAGTTTGTACGTTCTCCCTGTGACCATGTTGGTTTTCTCCCAGTGCTTCACTTTCCTCCCACATTTCAAAGACGTGCAAGTTTGTAGATTTAATAGGCTTTGGTAAAATGGTAAATTGTCGCTAGTTTGTAGGATAATGTGAGTGTAGGGGGATCGCTGGTCGTTGCGGAATTAGTGCACAGGGTGATTGCTGGTTGGCGTAGACTCGGTAGGCCGAAAAGCCTGTTTTCACGCTGTATCTCTAAAGTATGTCTAATGTCTAAAGTATGGCAGATAGGAATTATTCCCGACCAGTGGCGTAGCGTGGGGGGGGCCAGTGGGGCGGTTGCCCCGGGCGCTAAATTTTTAGGGGCGCAAACAAATTGTTGAATGCATTTTTAAAATAAAATTAAGAGGCCCGGGGAGCCGTTGGAGCGAGGAGGGGTTACCTGGAGCTGTGAGTATAAAAACAGCGCGGGCCAGGCCGCCGCTGCCGCCGCCTCAGCTCCGAGTTCTGGTCGCCGGTGCCGCTGTTGCAGCCAGCAGCTGCATCAGATGCCCTCTACCCCCTTTGACCTCGCCTCTGCCCCCTCGCCCCCGCCCTGGCCTCTGGTGCCCCCCCGCTAATTCTAAACTGCGTGCCTACGCCACTGTTCCCGATAGAGAACGCTGGAGACTGTTGCAGAGCAGGCATCAGATGAGTACACCTTTGACCTCGACTGCTATTCTGGTGTCCATTCTAGCGTGCAGATAGAGAACGCTGGAAAATAGTTCAATGGTGCTTTATTGTCACGTGTGGTGCAAACACACAGTGAAATTCTTTTATTATAAACAGTCCAGCAGAGTATGACCATACAACCCCCGATATGCATTTGTACAGAAATAGTCGACTGAGCCCACATGCAAGTGGCGTCATGTTTGGAAGGAAAAGGCCTTGAGTCATAAGAGGCTGGATAGGCTTTTAACCTTTCACCCTGTAGCAAAGGTGACTTGATTGGGATTTATATAATCATGAGGTGTGTAGATATGGTGGATGGTCATAGTCATCTTCCCAGAGTAGGGGAGTCTAAAACTAGAGGGCATAGGTTTAAATTGAGAGGGGAAGAATTTACAGGGGATCTGAGGGTTAAGCCTTTCACACAGAACCAGCTGACCAGAGGAGTTAGTTGAGACAGGTTCAATTACAACATTTAAAATACATTTGGATAGGTACCTTGATAGGAAAGTTTCAGAGCAATATGGGACAAATGTAGGCAAATGGGATTATCCAGGCATCTTGGTTGGCATGAATGAGCAGAGCCAATGGGCCTGTTTACTCTGTGAATCAATAAATTCACTGCCATGCTCATTGCTGCCGGCACATGACGGATTGTTACAGACCCACTGGCTTTTCTTCCAACCCTTCATTACATATGCCAAAGCAACTGGAATTTAAATAACATGTAACCTCTGAGGTAACAGTAAAGAAAGGGAAATCTATAAAGAAATCCTGTTTTCAAGTAGAATGAGCTGTTCGTGCAAATCGACAAATTTTTTAAGGTTATTTAGATCCATCTAATTATTTTGTAACAACCTGATACATTCTCATGGAGTTGCCACAGAATACAGAGAGAATGGGGAGTTGATATATCGGCCTCAGAACAATGAAATTCTTACGTGCAGAAGTTTAACAAGCCTGTAGGCAACACATTCAGATAATGCATAATACATTTTTTAAATCAATAAATTAATAACCGTAGCGCTAGTGCAGAAAAAAAAACCAAAGTCTGTGATGCAACCAAAGACACAGTCCATAGATGTTCATAGTTGCTGAGGTTAGTGCTGTGCAGTGTTCACGAGCCTGATGGTTACCAGGAAGAAGGTATCCTTGAACTAAGTGGTCACGACTTTCAGGCCACTGTGCCGTCTTCAAAGTGAGCAAAATGAGAGCATGGCTGGTGTGTGGGGTGTTAGGGTAGTGTGGTAATTTCTATTTTCATGTGAAATGTTGACAATGTCCAGAGTAAAAGAGCAAATAGGAGCCTAAAGCAGGACGTTGCCAAGTGGGAAGGTCAAGGGATGGCAAGGGCTATTAACAGCAATGAAGCAGGGATGACAACAGGCATTAGGTTGGAAATGCAAACACAACATCAATACGAGTGCAAAAAAAGGCTTGTCCTATGGTTAAGGAGGGAATGGTAAATTGATTTTAAACACTGCCAGGCAGCATCGCTGGAGAACATGGGTAGGTGACACAAATTGCTGGAGTAACTCAGCGGGGCAGGCAGCACCTCTGTAGAGGTCTCTCCTGAGACGCTGCCTGTCCCACTGAGTTTCTCCAGCATTTTGTGTCAACTTCAGTTTAAACCAGCATCTGCAGTTCCTTCCGACACATAGATAGGTAACATTTTGGGTCGAGACCCCTTATTAAGACTCCATGAGATATTTCAGATAGGGGATGGGGATGGTAATTGTGATTCTGCCTTACGTAAAATCTGACGCATAAGGAGACAGAATCTGAGCACTTAAAGCCTAAATACAAAGGCACCCCAACCATACATCTGTTTCCAAAATATTAAGTAATTGAATGAACTCTTCAAAATAAATGGATTTACTTTAACATTGGGGTACAGATGGAAAGTATACAAATGTATTTATATTCAATAACCTTCTCAGTCAATTAAATTAGCATCCAGTTTTTAAACTGAAAAAGGTGAGAAATTTAAAGCAGCTGGAAAGGGTCATTACCAAATATTTGACAACAGCATTATTTGTGCTTCGTTTCCCCAGACCCTTATTAAATTATTGTGATTTTGCTGCATATCCTGATGACTCCACAGATTTATCATGCGGTATAAAAGTTGATTGTGACTACTTTCCAATCAGTGCTCTGACTAATTTTAACCCCCCCTCCCACACAGTATTTAACCTTTCACTGGTTCAGCTGCAAAAATTGTTAATTTTCTGATACACAAATTACACCATTTAACACGTATTCCCACCAGATTCATAATTCAAAATCTAATGTTCACACTATTAGCTCTATAAAATATTGACTGATATTTTGAACCAAAGACTCCAGACCAAGGTAATGGTGCAACTTAATGTTAATTAACACTTGAGTTACCCAAGCGTGCAAGGAAACCACTGATGGATAATATCTTCTCATTTGATTTACTTTTCCAATCTATCACTACTTTTACCAAATCATGAGCCTCACAGCTTGGTTGTTGAATTGATGAATGAACTGGTCAGATGGACCTGTGGAGAGGGGCGATAGTCTTCTCTGAGCTTTGAACTCAGGGCCCTCCTTCTTGCAGTGATTGTTCCTGGGATGTCACCCTGGGATGGGTGGGGTGCAAGGTCTCGATAGATTTCCATTCAGGTTTCCTAAGTGGGACAAGGGCTTTATTTCCAGCTTTTTTCTCCCCACTAAAATCAGTCTGAAGAAGGGTCCCGACCCAAAACATTACATATCCATGTTTTCCAGAAATGCTGCCTAGCCCCCTGGGTTGCTCCTGCACTTTGTGTCTTTCCTTATCTCTTCTCACTCCCTGGGTGCTCTTATACCCTTCAAAATGTCAGCAAAATAGAGAGAGTACAGAGGAGATTTACTAGAATGTTGCCTGGGTTTCAACAACTAAGTTACAGAGAAAGGTTGAACAAGTTAGGTCTTTATTCTTTGGAGCGCAGAAGGTTAAGGGGGGACTTGATAGAGGTTTTTAAAATGATGAGAGGGATAGACAGAGTTGACGTGGAAAAGCTTTTCCCACTGAGAGTAGGGAAGATTCAAACAAGGGGACATGACTTGAGAATTAAGGGACTGAAGTTTAGGGGTAACATGAGGGGGAACTTCTTTACTCAGAGAGTGGTAGCTATGTGGAATGAGCTTCCAGTGAAGGTGGTGGAGGCAGGTTCGTTTTTATCATTTAAAAATAAATTGGATAGTTATATGGATGGGAAGGGAATGGAGGGTTATGGTCTGAGCGCAGGTATATGGGATTAGGGGAGATTATGTGTTCGGCACGGACTAGAAGGGTCGAGATGGCCTGTTTCCGTGCTGTAATTGTTATATATGTTATATGTTATAAAAGAGAAGCATTTTACCTTTACCAGCAGCAGTCGGACACTGCTGCTCCCCCACAACATTTGCAAGCCACCCAAATCTGAAGACAGAGCCACCTTCTGATGCACTCTCCCACCAGCAACGCACCAACCTGACGGATTATAGGGAGAGTAGGTCTCTGAAGAAGCTACATGGTGGGGAGATCAGTACCCGTGATGGACTGGGCAGTGTTCACCACCTTTTGTAACCTCCTTCATTCCTGGGAAGTTACATCATTCCACATTTCCATGTCTTCCCCAACTACTTCCTAATTAGAATGGAGCGGCATAGTGGCACAGCAGTAGAACTGTGTCGGCTGAGAGAGGACAGTTACAGCTTGAACGATATTAGGCCACTTGAACCGATATCGACTCTGGGCGACACAGTGGTGCAGTGGGTGGTGCTGCTGCTTCACAGTGCCAGAGTCCTGGGCTTGATCCTGACTACAGGTGCTGTCTGTATAGAGTCTGTCCATTCTCCCTGTGACCACGTGGGATTTCCCCGGGTGCTCCGGTTTCCCCACACACTCCAAATATGTACAAGTTGTAGGTTAATTGGCTTTGGTACAAAATGTAAATTATCCCTAGTGTGTAGGATAGTGTTAGTATGTGTGGATCGCTGGTCGGCGTGCACTCAGTGGGCCGAAGCGCCTGTTTCCACGCTGTATCTCTAAACTAAACCAGACTCGAATGATGGCTACCTTCGAGGCAATTTTATCTCCATTGCTGACCCAACCGTCCTGCACAGTTTAAGAAGCTGAACGCTAATAACGAAACAAAGACATGTAAGTTCATGTTGAGCAAGACACCAATGAAGTCCTTGAAGAAAGTGGTGCTAAAGTTTGTCACCTTTTTATGAACAAACATCCCTGCAACACAAAGGGAGTTCAAAGTTAAAATTAGTGTTATTTTCTTTTGGAATTTTATTCTACATATGTTGCATTATTGCTATTGAGGGAGTGCAGCATAGGTTTACCAGGTTAATTCCCGGGATAGCGGGACTGACATGTGATGAAAGAATGGGTCGACTGGGCTTGTATTCGCTTGAATTTATAAGGACGAGAGGATATCTTATAGAAACAAATAAAATTCTTAGGGATTGGACAGGGTAGATGCAGGAAAAATGTTCCCGATGTTGGGGGACCAGAAACAGTGGTTACAGTTTAAGAATAAGGGATAGGCCATATAGGACTGTGATGAGGAAAAACCTTTTCACCCAGAGAGTTGTGAATCTGTGGAATTCTCTGCCACGGAAGGTAGTGGAGGTCAATTCACTGGATGTGTTCAATAGAGAGTTAGATTTAGCTCTTAGGGCTTCTTCTTGCATTTGAGGCAGTAGAAGTCTGCAACAAGTTGATGCCATCTGGTTTGACAACCATAGGCGCCTGCCCTAAAAAAGGTGCATGCTTCGGGTTGGCACCAAGCTGCAGCGCTGTTGCAGTCTCTGTTTGTTGTCGTTCGCCTGACCGAGGTCAGTTGACAGCGCTCACCACGGGGAGGTCGACAACATGAGGCCCCTCTTAGGGCTAAGGGAAGCAGGGATATGGGGAAAAAGCCGGAACGTGGCACTGATTTTGGATGATCAGCCATGATCATATTCAATGGCGATGCTGGCTCAAAGGGCCGAATGGCCTAATACTGCATATTTCTAAGGCAGAGATAGACAAATTCTTGATTAGAACAGGGGTCAAGGGAGATGGGGAGAAGGCAGGAAAATGGGATTAGGTGGCAGAGATCAGCCATGATTGAATGGCGGAGTGGACTCGATGGGCAAAATGGTTTAATTCTACTCCTATAACTTGTGAACTTGTTCCACAGTGGAACGAATGCACATTTTAGGCGTTCCCTAAGTTCTGAACCTCTGTGTTTTGCCACATGCCCTAAATTCCTGAACTTATTTTTGAAGTTGAGGGAAATCTTTGAAAGTGGATTGAAATGGGGTCAATGGGGTCAAATGTTTTTTTTGTTTTTACATTTCTATTAAATGATTATGTAAGATGAACAAACGGCATGTAATAGTATTTGCAAGTAACAATAATTAGCCCTTAATTTATATTGTGAATGAAGAGCCAAACTCATGTGGAGCTTTAGTTTAGTGATGCAGCATGGAAACAGGCCATTCGGCCCACCAAGTCTATGCCAACCATTGATCACCCATTCACACCAGTTCTACTTAATCCCACTTTCTCATCCACTCCCGACACACAAGGGTCAATTTACTGAAGCCAATTCACCTATAAGTCCACATATCTTTGGGATGAAGGAGGAAACCAGAGCACCCGGAGGAAACCAATAGACAATAGACAATAGACAATAGGTGCAGCAGTAGGCCATTCAGCCCTTCGAGACAGCACCGCCATTCAATGCGATCATGGCTGATCATCCCCAATCAGTACCCGTTCCTGCCTTCTCCCCATATTCCCAGACTCTGTTATTTTTAAGAGCCCTATCTAGCTCTCTCTTGAAAGCATCCAGAGAACCTGCCTCCACCGCCCTCTGAGGCAGAGAATTCCACAGACTCACCACTCTCTGTAGAATCCATGAGGTCAGAGGGAGAACGTGCAAATTCCGCACAGACAGTACTTGAGTTCAGGATCAAACCCAGGTCTGTGGTGCTGCGAGGTGGCAAATCTACCAGCTTCACCACAATGCTTTCCCTAATGCCTAATCTGTAATCCCAGGCATTGCTGCAATTTACAGAAAGCTACAGAGGCAACTTGATGTGGAATCACGGTGTCAATGCCAGCTATCAACCACTCATTTACACTGTGGCAAATTGTCAAAGCCAATTA
The DNA here is from genome assembly GCF_028641065.1 of Leucoraja erinaceus. Taxonomy (NCBI): domain Eukaryota; kingdom Metazoa; phylum Chordata; class Chondrichthyes; order Rajiformes; family Rajidae; genus Leucoraja; species Leucoraja erinaceus. Next base: position 21,549,735 of record NC_073381.1, on the reverse strand, counting down.
ACCTACCGACCTGCACATCTTTGAGATATGGGAGGAAACCAGAGCACCTGGAGGAAACCCACATGGTCACAGGGAAAACATACAGACTTGACACAGGCAGCACTTGAGGTCAGGATTGAACCCAGATCTCGGGAAATGGGAGGCAGTGGATCCACTGGCTGTACAATAAATGTATTTTAATTTTTGTGAATACATTGTAGTACATAGATTCTTTAGTGTTGCAGCTTGGACAAGCAACTAACGGAACTCGCAACAGAATATCATATTTTGTAAATTGTTAAGGATAAAACTATAAAACAATTTTGGACAGGCACATGGTTAGGAAAATGTAGAGGAAAATGAGCCAAAGCAGGCAAATGGGATTATCTATGTCAAGGTGTCTTAGTCGGCATGAACGAGTTGGGCTGAAGGGCCTGTTTCCGTACTATATGACACTATGGCTCTAATAATGTTCAATTAATGGCAGTGTCTCCTACAACAATACATGAAAATAATGGCATAATGACACAAGTATTCTCAATTTTTAAAGAATTGTGAAATTACATAAATGGACAGCAACTGTAGTGATCTGTCAATTCAAGGGTTGCCAGCAATTCTTGCAAATTACGCTTGACTACAATGCTCTGTGTTTTTGTCAGGAATCTGCTCATTTACATCAAATCTCTCCAAGATAATGCAGCTGAAACCGTGCCATTTCAAACGTCCCTTGCAGGTCAGAAGAACCGTAATGGTGGACCAAAGCAGTTGTTAGCCGTTAACGTTCCTGGCAGGCAGGCCTTTAAAAAAACAATTACAATTAAACCGTATCAATAAAATATGGCCAGAACATTTTCCCCATTAAGCAGAAGCCTGTTTCAGAGCAAAGAGTCTGGCTGCCCATTCACAGAACTTGTCAGGAGAATGAATCAAAGAATTCCGTTCCATTTCACCTGTTAGAAGTACGTAAGGTTATGATAGGCACAGATAAGGTAGACTTTTTCACAGGTAGAAATATCCAAGAATAGAGATATCAAAGTTATTATACCCAACAGTTCTAGCAGCTGTCTCGTTGCTCCCGACAACTCGCTTTAATTTAAACCCTTTGGCCCGCATGATGTTTGCTCACAATACAATTATCGGATAGCGCCGCAGTACTGGTGGTGAGAGCTGCCATTTATTGAGCAGCCCCAATGCCATCTGACACGATGAGGAAAAGAACGCAGGAAGAAATTGGGAGGTCATGTTGCAGTGATATAAGACATTGGTGTGGCTGCATTTTGAGTATTGTGTACATTTCTGGGCACCATGTCAAGAGTCAAGAGTCAATTTATTTGTCATTTGGACCCCTAGAGGTCCAAACGAAATGCCGTTTCAGCAGCCATACATTACACACAAATAGACCCAGACACAACATAATTACAGTTTTACATAAACATCCATCACATTGCTGTGATGGAAGGCCAAAAAAAACATCTCTCCACTGCACTCTCCCCCCCCCCCCCCGATGTCAGAGTCAAAGTCAAAGCCCCCGGCTGGCGATGGCGATTGTCCCGCGGCCATTGAAGCCACGCCGGGTGGTGCGAGGTCGCACACCGGGTCTTGGTGTTGGAGCCCCCGGTGTGCGCTCGTAAAGTCCCGCAGCCGTTCCAGCCGCGCGGGGCAATGGTGTTAGGCCCCGCTCCAGGAGCTCTTCGACCCCGCAACTCGGGCGGGAGAATTCGCCGTTGCAGGAGCCCCGAAAAGCGGTCTCTCTCCAGAGGAGCCGTGGGCTCCCGGCGCCGCTCTCCGCAGACCCGTAGCAGCAGCCCCCGACCCCGCAGCAGCAGCAGCCCCCGACTCCGCAGCAGCCTCCGACTCCGCAGCAGCCCCCGACTCAACAACAGCCTCCGGCTCCGCAGCAGCCCCCGACTCCGCAGCAGCCTCCAACTCAGCAGCTGGAGCAGCAGCAGCAACCCGCTCCGGACTCGACCAGCCCCGCGACGGCGACGGTGAGTAGCACCTGAGTCCCCGGCTTCCTCCTGTTGGAGGCCGCTCCTCGTTGCGGCCTCAACGACAATGGAAACCCGACGAGAAAAGGTCGGGTCTCCAGTGCAGGGAGAGATTTAAAAAGTTTCCCCCCCCCCCCACCCACCCCACCCCCACCCCCCCCCACACACACACCCCAACAAAAAATAACAAAAACTACATTAAAACACAGACAGAAAATAATAAAAACGCGGACAGGCTGCAGAGGCCGCTGCTGGCCAGAGACGCAGAGATGCAAGACGCATGTTACGGGAAAGGTGTTGTCAAGTTGGAATGTGTACAGAGAAGATTTACAAGGATGTTGCCAGGACCTGAGGGTGTGAGCTTTAGAGAGAGGTTGAGTAGGCTGGGACTCTATTCCTTGGAGCGCAGGGTGGATGAGGGGGTTATCTTATAGATGTGTATAAAATCATGAGAGGAATAGATTGGGTAGATGCACAGAGTTTCTTGCCCAGAGAAGAGAAATCAAGAACCAGAGCACATAGGTTCAAGGTGAAGGAGGAAAGACTTAATAGAAAACTGAGGTGTAACTTTTTCCACACAAAAGCTGGTGGATGTCTGGAACGAGCTGCCAGATGAGGTAGTTGAGGCTGGGACTATTGCAATTTTTAAGAAACAATTAGACAGGTACATGGATAGGACATGTTTAGGGGGTTATGGGTCAAACGCAGGCTGGTGGGACTAGAGTAGATGGGACATGTTGATCGGTATGGGCAAGTTGGGCCCTAGACCCTGTTACCACACTGTATTACTCTGTGGCTCTATGCATTTAAATGGCAAGAGTTCAAATGGACCATGAAGGGTAGATTTATGATTTGGTTAAACAGGCTGCAGTAAAGGTTAATTTACTTCGGAGTCACGTGAGTGACTACGTGAAGAACCCACCAGGACGCATGCGTGTCATATCGCTACACGCATTGCAAAATGACAGGCGGGGTGGACGTTCCCCCGCAGCGGCAAGGTTAAAAGCCGGGACCGACAGGTAAGTGGTTACTCTGCAGTCATTATTGTTCCCATACTGTTTCACAGGTGGGGAAGTGATGGATAACTCGAAAAAGTCAACTAGAGCTGCGACAAAGCTGGCGGGGGAGGACCGCGGAGTTACGGGCAGCCAGCAGCGGCCAGCGGCACAGGAATCACCCGTAATGGGATCAGCTGTGCCCGACTTAGCCCCCGCACCAGCCGGATCAACACCGCGGCCGGGCGGGAAGGCAAAACGAAAAACAAACAGAGCTGTTGACTCTGATGAGTCCAACTTTGAGGAGCCGCGAGCAGCCAACGACCGCGCGTGCTGGAGCCGGATGGAGCGGCTCATGGAGCAAATGCTCCAACGTGACAGACTCCGGGAGATGGAGTCTAGTCACCGTGGGTCATACATAACACCCACAGCAGCAACTTACGTCGGGCTGCACAGTGCATCTCCCTCATCAGAGGGGAGCACTGGGAGTCAATTCTGGGCTGACCCCGAAGAGGGGTTTGCTGAACAAACTACAAGTGTGCAGGGGGTGCAAGAAGGAGAAAATCTACTGGACATGGTGTCCAACTACATACAGCCAAATCAGACTCGACGAAACCTAGAACAGAAACTAGCTGCCAGCATTGATTTCCTGTCATTCAAGCAACTACAGGAACAGGCTGTGATGGACACCACTGCCAAATATCTGGCACCAGGAAATTGTGTATTCCTGAATGTTCCAGTCGTGAATAATTGTGTCTGGCAACACGTCGGAGCAGCAGTTAGAAGCCTGGATGTCAAGCTCCAGAGAATACTAAAACTACTAACAGCAGGGATCACAACATTCGCTCGCACAGTGGATGGGAAGGAAATGTCACAAGAACAACAGGATGCACTGGCACTATTCTGCAATACACAGTATGAAATCAATAGTGTCAGAAAGAGTGCCATCCGACCTGCCTTAAATCCAAAATTTGCAGGCCTGTGCAAACCTGGAGACACAAAGCCACCAATATTATTATTTGGGGGAAACCTGTCCAAGCAGGTTAAGGAGCTCGATGAGGAGGCAAAAACCCTGGGGTTTATAAAGGCGACAACAGCAAGGACCTCCCACAGCCACAGACAGCACCCTTACGCACCCACCAGCAGAACAAGAGAAGCTGGTGAAAGCTCAAAGGCCGGGTATACAGGACAGCGGTCTTTTTTAGGCCATGGCCCAGGCTAGCCTTCGTGGAAAATGCGCAAACCCCAAACCCAAACCTAAACCCAGACACCGGCGCCTGAACCTCCTCGAAGACCACACAGGAAGAAGTAAACCTTCCACTGGTAACCATGGAGGTAGGTGGGTCTGATCATTTACAAATTATAGGAAGTGTGGATAACACACATATCGGTGGGCTATTACACTTCTTTTGGGAGGCATGGAGTGCATTAACAACAGACACTTATATCCTAAACAGTATCCAGGGATATAACATTGAATTTGTGCACAAAAATAGCCCCCCAGTTCAGCATGTACCGAACCGAAGATTCGTACTTTCATGAAAAGAAAAATTAGAAGCACATGCTGAACTGGTGAGACTTCACGCAAAGGAGGTAATTGAAAAAACCCAACACGATTCGCTGGAATTTGTGTCTAATATCTTTACCAAAAACAAAAAAGATGGTGGTTGTCGCATCATCATAGATTTGACCAAATTGAATACATGTGTGCAATATATTCATTTTAAAATGGAAACCTTCGTTACTGCCAAACAATTGATTTCCAAAGGCCACTTCATGGCTAGCATCGACTTAAAAGATGCTTACTATTCAGTGCCTATACGGACTGACCACAGACGTTATTTAAAATTCAACTGGATGGGGCAGCGCTGGCAGTATAGAGCTCTACCAAATGGATTAACATCAACCCCCAGGCTGTTTACAAAAATTTTGAAACCAGCCCTAGCATTTCTTCAGAAACAAAAACATATGATCATGGCCTATCTAGATGACATATTAATTGTGGGCAAAACTTTGGAATTAGCCAAACTAGCTGTATCAGCCACCAAACAATTGTTTGAGAAACTGGGGTTTATCATCTATCCAGTTAAACCTAAACTAACGCCTTCCACCATAATGAATTATTTGGGGTTCACTATTGACTCAGTTCACATGTCGGTGACTCTACCAAAGGACAAGGCTACAGTCTTAACTGAGGCCTGCAACAACCTCATTGACATCAGTGAACCATCTATCAGATTGGTAGCAAGGGTGATTGACAAAATAGTGGCTGCTTTTCCAGCCACACAATTTGGACCTTTGTATTATCAAAATTTACAAAAGGCAAAAATACAAGCACTAAAAATTAATGCTGGTCATTTCGACAGACCAATGAAGCCACCAATCAAAGCAATTATGGAATTAAAATGGTGGAGGGATAACATTCGTCATTGTTCCAGCCCTATAATTATCAGCAACCCCTCAGTGGTGCTACAAACTGATGCCAGTGCACTTGGTTGAGGTGCTACCAATTCCATATCCAGCTGTGGAGGTAGATGGAATGCACAGGAGGCATCATTACTACAGACACTTGGCATAAACTACCTGGAAATGTTCGGTGCGTTCTATGGCCTAAAGTCATACTGTTCTGGAATATATCACCAGCATGTTAGACTACAGATTGACAATACCACCGTGGTGGCATATATTAACCATATGGGTGGAATCAAATCGACATCATGTGACAATCTGGCTAATACAATTTGGCAATGGTGTATCCAGAGAAATATTTGGATATCAGCTACTTACCTACCAGGTAACCTAAATTCAGTGGCAGACACCAGGTCACGCAAATTCAATGAAAACATCGAATGGATGTTGGATATAAAAGTATTTGCTGAAATTGTAGCACGGTATGGAACACCAGATATCGATCTATTTGCATCTAGACTCAATCACCAGTTACCAAACTATGTTTCTTGGGAACCAGACCCTGGGGCATCAGCGATAGATGTTTTTTCGCCGCATTGGGGGAAATTGTTTTTCTATGCATTCCTCTCCTTTCAGTCGGGTATTACGCAAAATACAACAAGACTCGGCGTCTGGTATTTTGGTAGTGCCCGATTGGCCTACTCAACCATGGTTCCCTGTGATACTCGACATGGTCTTAGAACCATGTATCACCATCCTGAAACAACCAGATTTGTTGGTTCATACCGTAACTGGGGATAGCCATCCATGTCATAATACGACAAACTTATTAATTTGTAGAGTCTAAAGAAACCTCGACTGGAACTGGGACTGACGGACCAAACATTGAACATTATCTCAGCTGCTCACAGGCAGTCCACCAAAAACAATATCTGGTATACATCAGGAAATGAGAGATATATTGTCACAGAAACAACATCACTTACAGCTCGATGAACATAACATCTGTTCTAGAATTCCTGGCAGGCCTCCATTATGATGAGGGGCTCAGTTACAGTGCCATTAACTGCGCCAGAATTGCCCTTTCAGCATATCTATCGCGAGGATCAGAGCGTCATTCTGTTGGGACTCACCCCCTGGTAACCAAACTTATGAGGGGAATTTTTAATATCAATCCCCCAAGAACCAGGTACTCTCAAATATGGGATGTGAGTATTGTCCTAACGTTTCTAAGGAACTGGTCTCCAGCAACAGCTCTGTCCCTGCAAAAACTGACGCATAAAACAGTCATGCTGATGGCTTTGGTCACAGCACAAAGGGTACAGTCTTTACATAAGTTAAGGCTGGACAATATGACTTCTTCAACAAGAAATATAACTTTTCATTTTCACGAATTAGTCAAACAGAACAGACCGGGATCATCAGGCCTCAAAATAGAATTTAGGGCTTACCCTATAGATGATCGTCTCTGTATTATAGGACATTTATTGTTATCTATGGAGAACACCAAAAACATCAGAGGCTATGAGATGGCACTACTAATCAGCCACAAGCTACCCCACAAAAAAGTGTCAGTTCAAACTATTTCCAGATGGCTGAAACAGGTTTTAAAATCATCTGGAGTGGATACTAACATATTCAAATCTCATTCCACCAGGGCTGCAGCTACATCGGCAGCTATGGAGTTGGACGTACTGATGGACCAAATCCTGGAGACAGCAGGATGGTCAAGGGAAAAAACGTTCCAACAATTCTACCATAAACCAGTGGTTAAACCTGGAACTTTGCAGAATCAATTTTAAGTTCTGTAATATGATTTCACCCCATGAAATAGGGGCTATAATTTGTTGTTAATAACTTTATCATGGATTTCAATGTCGGGGTCATGTTTAAACATGTTAACACAATTCCTCCCTTAGTCAATTAAGGCAAATGTGATGCATGGACTCGTTTCCACGGCATGAAATCACAGAGCTTTGAAATCTTCACTTAGTCACTCACGTGACTCCGAAGTAAAATAATAAGATTAAACGAGAACTTACCAGTTCGAAGTTTGATCGTTATTTTATGAGGAGTAACGTTGAGGGATTACGTGCCCTCCGCTCCCACCCTTAATCATAAAGTTCAACTGGTATCCTCTTCTCTAATCTTACTATGTTCAGTCATTAGTGTTATCTGTGATTTCACACCGCTGCTTTGAAGAATGACACGCATGCGTCCTGGCGGGTTCTTCACGTAATCCCTCAACGTTACTCCTCATAAAATAACGATCAAACTTCGACCTGGTAAGTTCTTGTTTAATTTTACTATTAAAAAGCACATTGATGTTTTATTTCGTACCTGGATATAATTGGCTGTGAAAACGAAGAGATAATATGCAACTTTCCAATCAGCCCATCGGGAGTTGTCTATGCACATCTAGATTCCATAACAACAACTAAATATACAACCGAAAAGGTGACATCTCATCTGCAAAATGTGTTTCCCAGAGCACGATCCAGAGAAGTGGAGTAATCAGTGTAGCAATAGTGGTGTAAACCAGTCATACACCAACTCTTGGTGCTGGAGTTTAATGGTGGTAACCTCCTCACCAGATGAGCAGCTCCTCACCTTACATTCCATTTACATTAATGGGGTGAATCGCGGGCTTGGTTTGGGAACAGCCCCATCCAAGAAAGCAAGGTAATGCAGCAAATTGTAGACGCAGCCCAGGCCATCACACTAACCAATCCCCCTACCATTGACTCCATTTATACCTCACACTGCCTCGGCAAGGCCAGCAACATAATTCAGGACGAGTTGCACCCTGACTACTTCCTCTTTTCCCCTCCCCTCTCCCATCAGGCAAAAGGTACAGAAGTGTGAAAGCGCATACCTCCAGATTAAAGGACAGTTTATCTAGCTGTTATCATGCAACTGAACCATCCAACCAAAACTAGAGAGCAGTCTTGAACTGCTATCTATCTCATTAGTGACCCTCGGACTATCTTTGATCGGACTTTACTGGCTTAACATTGCAGTAACTATTATTCCCTTATCATGTATCTGTACACTGTGAATGACTCGATTGTAAGCATGTATTGTCTTTCCACTGACTGGTTAGCACGCAACATAAGCTTTTCACGGTACCTCGATACACGTGACAATAAACTAAACTAAACGGAATGCTGGGAGTGTCCCGGGGAGCCACGCGTGCAACGGGAGAGTCCTAGGAAGCTGCGCAGGCCCAATCCACCCTCCGAACAACTGCGGCATCACAGACCGGAACGCATGCTGGTAGGTTCCACCTACCGGAGAAGCCGGGCGGCGAGGCCTGTCAGGACCAAAAGAGCGACGATGGCGAGCAGAGCCTCAGCAGCAGCGATGGGAGTCTCGGTGGTGGGGCCTTGGCAGCAATGGAGGCCTCTCCGGCAAAGGGAGCCGTAACGGCGGGGGGGCCTCAGCGCCGCTGATGGGAATCTCGGCAGCGGCAGCAAGTGCCTCGGCAGCAACATGAGCCTCAACAGCGATGGGAGCCTCGATGGTGGTGGGGCCTCGGCGGAAATGGGAGCCTCAGCGGCAGGGGGGAAGGACACGCGATCGACCCGCAATCAATGGTCGGTGAGCATAAGTGAGGAGGTGGAAACAGTGGGGACCCGGCGTGCGGGGACCACCATGAGGGACGGTGGGAAAACAAAGGGGGACCCTGTGTGAAGAGGGGGGGTGCACTGTAGTTTAGAATCCTCTGCCCAGGATACTAATCAAGAATCTGTCATTCTCAGCCTTAAAAATATACATTGACGATCTCCACAGCTGTCTGTGGCAATGAATTCCACAGATTCACCATTCTCTGACTTCTGTGTGGAAAATGTTTATTTCTGATAAAATGGGTGAATTGTCACCAGTTCTGATTGCCGACTTCCGGTACTAATGTTAATCATGGCCAGATTGGAGAGGTTATGACTTTAAAACGGGGTAAAACCTTCAGGGTTGCTGGGAAATTGGTCAATTTGAAAGTGTTCTCTGTGGAACTGGGTGGTGCCAGTTTGTCTAGAGTCTAGATCCAAGCTGCAGGAAAAGAATAAGAACATTTGCAGACCCTGTCAATTAGGTGCAAAATGCATAGAATGGATTGGATGACTGCAAACCAGACATACACCTTGTAAATAATTGTAAATAATGTTGCAGAGCTTCACTTTGCCGAATGTTGATTGGATGAGGTATTGAGCCTTATCTGGTTTTCTTGCAGATCAGGGTAAATGTTGCTATGTTTCCTTCCTCCAAGAAGCCCTGTTTGAATACAATGTATTAACTACTGTATTATTGGGTTAGGGAAATGCCTGTTATGTATGGAGTTAATCAATAGTGGCCCAAGATTAGATTTGGTATCCAATTCGTGGGGTTTTAAATAAATGTAATTTGAAGTTGCAAATTCCATTTCTAGTATTAATTAAAAATAAACTGTTTATAAAACATTTATCCTCCATTTTATCCCTACACTTGTTTTTAATGCAAGGGATTTTTACTTTGCGGAAGATCAGCAGGCTTGGCAATCATAGGTGACCTGGCCTTCATCCCTTGTTTGTTTTTCTCTAGAAAGTCAACAGGTGTGAGCACACCCATTAAACATTCTGATTAATATCAGGAAATTGATTGTCAAGTTTGAAGTTGCTTTATATATATAACAAAATTCAAATTCTGATTTTATTTAGATCTAGACTAAGTGGGACCCGTTGGGTCCCAGTCACACGGGAGGCCTGGTCCCCCAACGCAACCCATTCCCCAATGCAATATTCCACCACTCACCTGCACCCCCAAGGCAATTGCAGGAGCATTCCGTAGTCAGGGGACGGGGACGGCGACGGCTTCAGGCAGGGAGCGATCTGCAGCCAGGGGAGGGTGATGGATGGCACAGGCGGGTCCTGTCGGAGGCTGGTGAGGGGGGCGTGTGGGGGAAGGGGAGTTGGGGGAGGGGGACGGCTACAGGCGGGGCTTGTTGGTGGCGGGGAGAGGGGGTGTGGGGGGGGGGGGGGGTGGGTGTGTGGGGGGGTTGTGTGGTGAAGGGGCTGGTACCAGAGGACTAGTATAGATATTGTGGGCCGAATGGATTCTTGCGCTGGCGACTCAGTTAATCAAGCCTGTTGTGCTGGCAGCTCACTCACTCACGGCTGGTGGGCCGGCAGTTGACTCATGGCTATTCCTTGAAATTCCATTTCAAGCAGGGTGCAAGGCCACCAAATACAAGTGCAGTTTCATACCTTCAAGCAGGGTGCAAGGCCACTAAAGACAGTGAGTCATGGCCTCTCCCTCTTCCATCTCGCAGAGACTGAGCCACGCCCACACTTCTGGGTTTTATAGTCCTCCCCCCCCTCCCCCAAACCAACAAGAAGGGGCATGGTCTTCATGGCGTGATTGACAGGAGAGATAATCTGATGAGCGGAGGGGGACTCTGAGTAAGATGGCCAAAAATCACAACCGTACATGGTAGCGTTTTTCTAAAATTAATATAAAGCGCAAACAGGAAGTGGTCACAATTAGACTTTTAATTATATAGAAGGCAAGGCAACTTTAATTAGGCAAGGCAACTTTAATTAGGCAAGGACATTTTAATTAAGCAAGGTAACTTTAATTGGGCAAAGCAACTTTAATTAGGCAAGGCAACTTTAATTAGGCAAGGCTTCTTTAATTAGGCAACAAAGTTTAGCATCTCCAAACCAAAGGCAACATAGCTTTAGTATTTCCAAACCAAAGGCAACACAGCTTTAGCATTTCCAAACCAAAGGCAACACAGCTTTAGTATTTCCAAACCAAAGGCAATACAGCTTTAGCATTTCCAAACTATATTTTCAAACCACATTAAGGAGTCTGACTGTGGCACTCAACACTTCCAGGTTTTAAAGTCCCTCCGGAAGGAAAGAAAATCTCAACATTTTTTAAACACTAATAACTATTTTATTTTTCATCAATGGGAAAGAATCCTCTTGTCCTGCACAGCGGAGGGGGACTCAAAGATGGCCAAAAATCACAACCGTAAGTGGCAGCGTTTTTTTCTAAAAACAATATACAGAACAACAGGAAGTGGTCAAGATCAGACTTTTACTAATATAGATTTAAGAACCACAATGCATGTATATCATGCAGATTCCCAGGATTTGTGGGAGACCATACAACAGATAATTACTCCAGCTGAAAATACCAAATTTCTAGTAGTCCTAGGACACCCAACTTATGAAGCCTTGGCAAAAGTAATAATGAATGGCAGTGTAATAGAAGAGCCTGTTTTAACAGTCCTTGCAAAAACGTTTCAGAAACCAGGTGATTTAAAACGAGTTCTGGAAATAAAACCAGAATAGGGTGAAGGAGCATACGAATTTCTAGACCGTTTTACAAAATTATATATGGACCAATCAGGTGATTTAGACTATCAGAATGGAGCAAGTTCCCCTCAATATTGTGCTATCCTATTGAATTATCTCCCCACTAAAGTAGCGGATTTAATTCAAACTGATAACAGGAACTGGTCTGAGAACCGAGCCAGTGAATTGGCCAGAGCTGTGAGGTATTATTGGAAGGAAGGTAGAAACCAGGAAAATTATCCTGTAACTAGAAGAGAAAGTGAACGCATAGCCAAGAAAGAATTGCCAAGATCTAACTGAACCATGGATTCCCAGAGTACCAGCAAATTACGGATTGGGAGAAATTAGGGTTCCAGACTACTCAGATCATTATCTCTCCCAATTTAGAACCCATTCCAATGGAACCAAGGGTAGAATAAGACCAACCATGTTGCCTAATCAATGCTATACTTGTGGTGGAATGGGACATTGGAGTCGGGCCTGACCAACAAGAGAGCGAGTGAAAGAGAAGGGTCAACGAAGGGATTTCCAGGATTACGAAGAAATTAGAAATCCCAGAGAAGATAGAAACATCCGAGATCCAAGGAACTATCAGAGGTCCTTTAATTCAAGAGGCTACTGGGACCCAAGAGACCAGAGAGGAAGATAGCCCGAATGTCAGGAACCAAGAAGTCACACACCGTTCATTCAATCCAACCCATTTTCTCAGTCCTTTGTGGGCGTGGAGACATGACCCCTACTCTAGAACCCCCTCAAGTAATTTACCAGAATGAACAAATTGGATGTACTATTGTAGTAAAAACTGAAAATCACATAGAAGAATATTGTAAACCATCTAATGACTACCCCAGAAAAACCCCTTAGTGCAAAGAAGGTTGTAAATCAAGGAGCTTGTTACAACTGTACCCAATTAGGTCATTGGAGTAAGGAGTGCCCAGCGAGAAGGCAGAACATAGCAGGATGGAAAAAAAAACCAAGGGGCAATAAAGAAAGCAAGAAAAGGAACATAGTAGCTTGTGTGAGGAGGAATGGTAACTAAAGAATCGAAAGGGCACCAGGAAGAGAAGAAACAAACGTGTACAGGAGGTACGGGAGTGGGGAAAGATGATTTTATACTAATGTGTTACTGAGTTTGTGCCTGCATGAAAGTATATCGATGACGTACTATCTGGAGAGTGAGGTAAAGAATGCACAGACCCCTTGAGAACAGGCAGAAGACAGCAAAGGTAATGTAGCTCCCCAGAAACAGGAATCAACTAGCAGGAGGAAAATATACTGTCCTGCCCCTTTAAGACAAATTTGGGGAGGACAACACACGGAGACAGAGCTCCTCAGTATCCTCACTCCCTTGAAAGTGAAATTGACACCAGAAAAGAAGAACTTTAATATCACCTAGCTTTTGAAGAAAGAAAAGGGAAGGAAAGTAAAGGACACTCTAATCTTCCTTAAAAGAAACAACACCGACAACCTATGACAACTTTTGGGACAAGCCCTACTTTAAAGGACTGAATTTGAATTAAAAGGAATTCGTCTGTGGTTCGGGGCAAAATACTCACTTTGCACCAACATTTAATTATAACTAAATTAATTTAAAGAGGTGCCTATGGGATACAGTCTTAAAATTGGTAGAGAATTGACTGTTAATTTGGTATTATTCTCTTGTCTCACCCATCGGAGGATAGTCGAAGTTGGGACTGGACTATTTAGTTACTATCAAGGAAGGGACAGACCCTAGCGGATATCAGGAATTAAGACACACCCAGGAAACGTAAGGTGGTAATATAAAATGATGAGATAGACTGAAAATATTTGAGTTCCCCTCGGAAAGTCAATACTAACCATCCAGAAGATTTACTTAGAGATAAAAAGAACTAGTAAAAGCGATAACCCCCAGACTGAGAACTGAGCCAACATAGTAAAAAGTCAATATATAAAGTCAACATAGTAAGGAGACATACATAAATAGGAAGAGGTACTAGAGGAGAGTCTTAGTGAATTAGAGGGAGATACTTGAACGGGTGTAGGAATAGCTGAGCCGATGCATATTTAACCGATGGATCTAAATTGTTTAACCCTTGATGGTAAAGTGGTTTCTATTATCAAGGTGGATAGAAATTTTCCCTGAATTCGGCATTCTTAATTGGATTTATGATGAAATTGACAACATGTAGAAATTGATTGTTTAAATTTGAACAGCTGGGAATTTCATAGGAATTGGAATGGAATTGTGTTATCGGCCACAATTCTGTGGAATAAGAAGGCTGAGATGGACACTGAAATTTGAAATAGTAAATTGAAGGCTGAGACTAAATTTGGTTAAATTGGAACATTCATCATGGTTTGTTTTAAATTAGAGTCACTCCTGTAGGGAAATCTGGACTGAACCCAGCTGAAATTTATATGAGAACCCATCATCAGATATGCACATTATAACATTGTGTGAATATGGGGAGGGCTGATTAGTGTTGATCCTAGGATAATAAAAAGTATATTAGGGAACAGAATAGGAATACGGTGATAGAACAGAATATAATAGGTTTGAGTGAAATAGAATTACAGCGAATGTATGGGAGAGCATGGGTGCATGATTGTAACTTGCTTTGTCCCAGGTTTTTTTTCAGGAATTTTAGGTTGTAGGTTCAACTATGGAATGGGATGGAAGAATGGGCAACAACACGGATGGAGGGAATTCACACCCATGAATACTCAGGAGGCGAAGACTCATCAGATGGCAATTGTGAAGCTATGCCCACGAAAACTCGGGAAGATTGACATGATTCTGGGAAGAAACATCATCATCTTGTGTTGCTGATGAATGGAAATGTAATGGACACACTTATGTATATCTGGTTAGCTGATTATTGGACTATTTATCATAAATGATGGGGTATGATATATGATAAAAAGGAAGGAATGTTAATCCTGGCCAGATTGGAGATGCTAGGACTTTTAAATGGGGTAAAAGCTTCAGGGCTGCTGGGAGATTTGATTAATTTGAACGTGCTCTCTGTGGAAATGGGACAAGCTACAGAGTGGTGCCAGTTATCCTTAGCCCCACGTCCCCCTTCCTTTTCAGCTGTGCTTGAATTGCCGCATATTATGTTTCGAATTGAATTCTGTCTTTAATTTGTGTACTAGTCATGTCTCTACTATTTATTTCATTCCGCCTACATGTTTTTCCTCTACTTGCTAAATTTTTGTAAGGTGGCCTTGAGACTCTTGAAAGGCGCGTATAAATAAAATTTATTATTATTAACCATATAACCATATAACCATATAACAATTACAGCACGGAAACAGGCCATCTCGGCCCTATTCTGTTCCATCAGGGACTGGATTGTTTTTTTTTTAGTGTTATTATGTGAGAAGTGTTTTAAATTTCATGTGCGAGGCTCCGCTATTCACTGGGAAACGTCTTTTCATTTTGCACTGTACTTGTTGCTTGCAAGATGACAATAAAGGTTGATTGATTGAAGTCCGTGCCGAACAAATTTTTTTTCCCCTTAGTCCCACCTGCCTGCACTCATACCATAACCCTCCATTCCCTTCTCGTCCATATGCCTATCCAATTTATTTTTAAATGATACCAATGAACCTGCCTCCACCACTTCCACTGGAAGCTCATTCCACACCGCTACCACTCTCTGAGTAAAGAAGTTCCCCCTCATATTACCCCTAAACTTCTGTCCACTAATTCTGAAGTCATGTCCTCTTGTTTGAATCTTCCCTATTCTCAAAGGGAAAAGCTTGTCCACATCAACTCTGTCTATCCCTCTCATCATTTTAAAGACCTCTATCAAGTCTCCCCTTAACCTTCTGCACTCCAGAGAATAAAGACCTAACTTATTCAACCTATCTCTGTAACTTAGTTGTTGAAACCCAGGCAACATTCTAGTAAATCTCCTCTGTACTCTCTCTATTTTGTTGACATCCTTCCTATAATTGGGCGACCAAAATTGTACACCATACTCCAGATTTGGTTTCACCAATGCCTTGTACAATTTTAACATTACATCCCAGCTTCTATACTCAATGCTCTGATTTATAAAGGCTAGCATACCAAAAGCTTTCTTTACCACCCTATCTATATGAGATTCCACCTTCAAGGAACTATGCACGGTTATACCCAGATCCCTCTGTTCAACTGTATTCTTCAATTCCCTACCATTTACCATGTACGTCCTATTTTGATTTGTCCTGCCATGGTGTAGCACCTCACATTTATCAGCATTAAACTCCATCTGCCATCTTTCAGCCCATTTTTCCAAATGGCCTAAATCACTCTGTAATTTATCTATTATTATTAGTTTGTCCAGAGCCTAGATCCAAGCTGCAGGAAAAGGATAAGAACATCTGCAGATCCTGTCAATTAGATGCAAAATGCATAGGATGGATTGGATGACTCCTTGTAAATAATTTACACCTTGTAAATAATTATAAATAATGTTGCAGAGTTTCACTTTGCCAAATGTTGATTGGATGAGGTATTGTGCCTTGTCTGGTTTTCTTGCAGATCAGGGTAAATGCTGCTATGTTTGCTTCCTCCGAGAAGCCCCGTTTAAATACAATGTATTAGCTACTGTATTATTGGTTTAGGGAAATGTCTGTAATGTATGGGGTTAATCGATATCTGTAATTGGAGTCCCCAGCTCTGCTTTCCCTTTTTACCGTAATGGAAGGTAATATTGTGATGAACCGTACACATGCACCTCAAGCAAACCACTCTGCTCAGAACTGAATTTAGCAACTGTGTCCACTGGAATGATACACATTGGAGATTAGATGTCCTTTGGAAAGAATTTGCATTTATAAGCCGTCTTTCATGGGCTAAGGATTTGAGCTTTGAAGTCAACAATTGATTTTGAGGTGTTGGAAGCCACATCTGATAAACCCACTGCCTCACGGCCTCAAGACCCGGGATCAATCATGACTTTGCATGCTCTCTGTGTGGAGTTTGTACGTTCTCCCTGTGACTGTATGGGTGCTCCAGTTTCTCTCCAACATTCCAAAGATGTGCTGGGTTTGTAGGTTAATCAGCTGCTGTAAATTGCCCCTAGGTTGTGGAGAGTGGGATAACATAAAACCAGTGTGATTTTGTGATTGCGCGATCGAATGTTGGCGCGGATTCGTTGGCTCGAAAGGCCTGTAACTATGATGTATTATTCTATACAAGGAATTGCAGATGCTGGAATCTTGGCAAAACACAAAGTGCTGGAGGAACTCAGCATGTCAGGCAGCCTTCGTGGAGGCAACGGGCAGAGGACGTTTTGGGTCGGGACCCTTCTTCTGAAAAAAGACCATGTCAATTCCTTCCACAGATGCTGACTGACCCATTGAGTTCATCCAGCACTTTCTGTTTTGCTATAAAACAGGAAAAGCTTGGATAGATCACTCAGATATTTCCAGCGATGGGGGTAACAGTAAGGCAGGGAGACCTGTAAAATTACAGCTGCTTTTGCTGGATCGGGAAGAAAATTGTCAGGTGACCTTTGAAGTTACAAAGCAATGTAAGTAGAAGTACATTCTTTCAGTTGTTCAGCAAGATTAAACAACAGAACTTGCTTTTAAGACAATCACAAGACTGACAACTTGATTTGTGAAAGCATCTCAGAAGCCAGAAAACCAAAAATTGGAACAAGGCAAAATAGATTTCTATTTTGATTTTGGGCAATGCAGTAGAAAATTAGGCTGCAAAATAGCACAGCTAGTAGAGCTGCTGCCTCATAGCTCCAGAGGCTCAAGTTTGATCCTGGTCTCAGGTGTTGTCTGTGTGGGGTTTGTACAATCTCCTCGTGACAACGTGGGCTTCCTCCCGGTGCTCCGGTTTCCTCCTACATCTCAAAGATGTGCAGGTTTGTTTTTCATTGGCCTCTGGAAATTGCCCTGAATGGATAGGGAGTGGATAGGAAAGTGGGGTAGCACAGAGCAGTGTGAACAGGTGATGGCTGGTCAGCGTAGAGTCGGTGGGCTGAAGGACAGCACAGGGAGCTTTCAAACAAAGTCAACAATTAAATTGTCACCTCTTACAAAATTAGGCCTGAGTGCTGATTGATATTCATGCTTTAGAAGTAGATAGAAATTCCCTCTTGCGTATTTGATTACACTTCAAACAAAATTGGAGTCTGGAGATACATCATGGAAACAGACTCTTCAGCCCATTGCATCCACACCGACCACCAATTCACACTATTTCTATGTTATCCCACTTGCTCATAACCTCCCTACACACTAGGGGGCAATTTACAGAGGCTAATTAACGTATAAGACCTAGACGTCACTGGAAACCAATGCCGTCACATGGAGAACATGCAAACACCAAACAACAGCACCTGCGATTAGGATTAAACCTGGGTTGTAAGCACTGTGAAGCAACAGTTCTACCAGCAGTGCCACTGTGCCTCTTAAGTATGTTACTATGCTAACATTGGGTGAAGCACTTCCTCAATCCTGGTCTGCTTTTTTAACCTTACAGAATGTTACGATTCCGTAAATCGAGGGAACTATGAAGTTTCCTCCAATGTACCTGGTGGCAGTAATTATTTTCCTTTTTCATTTCTGCTGCATGATTGGGTCTAGGTTTATTATTGCCGCGTGTACCGAGATACGGTGTAAAGCTTTGTTTGTGTGCCATCACGTCAAATCAGATAATATTATCCATGAATCCATGAATACAATAAAGCCAACCGCAAGTACAAAGATAGATCAAAGCGAAGAATACCAGGGTGCAGAATATAGTTTCTCAACGCTGTAGCGTAACAGTTCCGGAGAAAGGCTTCAATGTCTGCAATGAGGTCGAGTGGAAAATTGTAACTGTACCTGAGCCTATGGAAGGATTGTTCAGAAATCTGATAACAGCAGAGGAATCTGTTCCTGGGTCTAGTGGTGTGCACTTTCAAGCTTCTGTATCTACCGTTGGATGGGAGTGGGGGAATGATGGTAGGACTGGGGTTGGAAATGTCCTTGATTGCATTGGCTGCTTTCCTGAGGCGGCGTGCAGTGCAAATAGAGTCTGATCTGTGTGATGGACGGGACTACATCCGCAACTCTCTGCCATTTCTTAGTCTTTGCCGGAGCTGTTCCAAAACCTGACAGTACAGTATGTTTTCCACGATACATCTGTAGAAATGTGTAAGAGTCATTGGAGTCATGTCAACTTTCATAATTCTGAAGAGGTAGAGACATTGATGTGCTTTTTTGCCTGAGGCTTCAATGTGGGTTGTTCACAACAGATTGTCGATAATATTTATGTCTCGGATCTTGAAGCTCACAACCATTTTGACTTTGGGACCAGTGATGCTGATGGGAGCACGTACTCCACCATGTTTCCTGAAGTTAATAACTACCTGCTCGAAAGAGAGGTTGTTGTCCTGACACCATGCCACTAAGCTCTCTACCTTCTTTCTGTATTATGTCTCATTATTGTTCAAAATCACCAAGCTCTCATTCTCCATCTATTCCGATTCATCATTGTTTGAGATGGCATGATGGCAGGCAAGCTGTGATCTTCAACAAACAGGTCCCCAGCAGATCGAAACAAAGTGCTGGAGTAACTCAGCGAGTCAGGCAGTATCTGTGGAGAAAAAGGATGGGTGACGTTTCAAGTCCGAACCCTTTTTCAGACGGGACCCTTCCCGAAACTGAACGGTCTGTCCTCAACAGAGGTAACCTTTTAGGTTGCAGGTCTCCAGCAGACCTGATTGCAGTACAGACTGGTATCAAGCAAGGCTGCATCACCACTCCGCTCTTTCATCAGTCTTTCTCACTGTAATGCTGCACCTCCCTCCAGTAGACTCACTGCTCTGCTGGAGCTAATCCAAAGGACTAATGATGAACTGCGCCTGAACCAAGATCACCCCACATCCAGTCTTTGAGCTGCAGAACAGTACACAGGCAGTGGTGCGTATGTACACATGCAGAGGTTAAGTTCCAAGTCATTGTTGACTCATTCGTTGAAACGTAGCTCTATGCTCAACATCTGAAAACAATGGTCCTTTACCACTGCCCAGTTTTAGTGGAGAGATACAGCATGGAATCAGACTCTTCGGCCCACCGAGTCCACACCGACCATCAATCAGTTCTATGTTATCCCACTTTCTCATGCACTCCCAACACATCAGGGGCAATTTACAGAGGCCAACTAACCTAAAACCTCACACGTCTTTGGGATGTGGGAGGAAACTGGAGCATCCGGACAAAACCCATGCAGTCATGGAGAGAATGTGCAAACTCCACACAGACAGCACTGGAGGTCGGTATCAGACCCAGGTCTCTGGCACTGTGAGGCAGCAGATAGACAATAGACAATAGGTGCAGGAGTAGGCCATTTGACCCTTCGAGCCAGCACCGCCATTCAATGTGATCATGGCTGATCATCCACAATCAGTACCCCGTCCCTGCCTCCCCACATCCCCTGACTCTACTACGTTTAAGAGCCCTATCGAGCTCTCTCTTGAAAGTATCCAAAGAACCGGCCTCCTCCATCCTCTGAGGCAGAGAATTCCACAGACTCACAAGTCTCTGTGTGAAAAAGTGTTTCCTCATCTCCGTTCTTAATAGCTTACCCTTTTATTCTTAAACTGAGGCCCCTGGTTCTGGACTCCCCCAACATCGGGAACATGTTTCTTGCCTAGCTTGTCCAAGCCCTTAATAATCTTATGTTTCAATGCGATCCCCTCTCATCCATCTAAATTCCAGGGTGTACAAGCCCAGCTGCTCCATTCTCTCAGCATATGATATTCCCGCCATCCCGGGAATTAATCTTGTGAACCTACGCTGCACTCCCTCAAAAACAAGAATGTCCTTCCTCACATTTGGAGACCAAACCTGCACACAATACTCCAGGTGTGGTCTCACTGGGACCCTGTGCAACTGCAGAAGGGCCTCTTTGCTCCTGTACTCAACTCCTCTTGTTATGATTCATTGCCATTCGCTTTCTTCACTGCGTGGTGTACCTTATTTTCATTGACTGATGAACAAGGACACCCCAGATCCCATTGTACTTTCCCTTTCCCCAACGACACCATTTAGATAATAATCTGCCTTCCTGTTTTTCGCACACCTACCGACTGCGCTTCCGTGCCGCCCCACTAATAAATGTCTACCCTGGAAGCGATATCGGGAGCCTCCTCCTGCACGGAGACCTGGGATAGGTGATGTTTTGGGGCAGGACACAGGCGAGGAGGGGTTTGAAAAGCAGATTACAGGAATGAAGGCCAGAGATTAAAACAAGAAAGTTTGAGACAGAGAAGTGTTGAAGAGTCGCATATTGTGGAACGAGAGAAAGGAATGTGGGAAGAGGGGTAAGAGATACAAGATACAAGATACAAGATACATTTAATTGTCATTTGGACCCCTTGAGGTCCAAACGAAATGCCGTTTCTGCAGCCATACATTACAAACACATAGACCCAAGACACAACATAATTTACATAAACATCCATCACATTGCTGTGATGGAAGGCCAAATAAACTTATCTCTCCACTGCACTCTTATTTCTTATTTCCCCCCTCGCAGAGGAGGGGAGAAATAGGTGCATGCTCAGGTGGGGGGGTTTGTGGTTATCTAAAATTGGATAACTCAATGTGCATACATTGGGTTGTAAACTACCCAAGCAGAATATGAAGTGCCGTTCCTCCAGTTTGCATGTGGCCTCACTCTGGCAATGTCGGAGGCCAACGACAGAAAGGTCAGAATGGGAATAGGCAGGGGAATGGTTTACAGTGGTTTACATGGGAGATCCAGTTGGTCTTGGGCACCGAGCACATGTGTTTGGCAAAATGGTCACCGAGTCTGTGCTTGGTCTCGCTCCAGAGATGCTGTCTGACCCACTGGTTACTTCAGCACTTTATGTCCTTGTTTCTTCTCCCTCTCTCAGCTCACTCCACCACTAACTTGCTGCCCCCCCCATCCTATGCTTTCTTCTCCCACGTGACTCGACCGCCACCATTTGATTTCTCACAAGAAGTCATTGACCTAAACGATCAAGCAGGTTCCCCTCTCCGCAGATGCTGCCCGACCTCAGAGACTAGCTGCAGGAAAGCACAGCTGCTAGGAAGCCGAGGTGCTGCCTTTGCTCTTGCTAATTCTTTCTTTCTCCCAGTTTGTGTTGCAGTATGGAAGAACCACCACATGAGGACAGTCACAAACTATTTCATCGTGAATCTGTCATTTGCCGATATTCTCGTTACTATTATCTGCCTGCCTGCCAGCCTTGTGGTGGACATAACTGAGACCTGGTTCTTCGGCCATACTCTCTGCAAAGTCATTCCTTACCTACAGGTAATTATTAATCAATTATAAAACTCAAATGACAATCGAGGTCCATGCAAGTTTTTATTACAAGACAGAAACTGCTGGAGTAACTCAGTAGGTCAGGCAGCACCTCTGGAGAATAAGGTTATGTGACATTTCATGCTGAAACATCAGCCATCCTTGTTCTCCAGAGATGCTGCCTGTCCCGCTGAGTTACTCCAGCACTTTGTGTCATTTTGTGTAAACCAGCATCTGCACTTCCTTGATTCTACAAGTTTTCATTAAACTAGCTTATAGAATTTAATCTGTGCAAGCTACTGGAACTGACAGTTCGATTGTGAATATTGCAAAGCTAAAGTGGCAGCAAACATATGATACGATATGATAGAACTTTATTTACCCCAGGATAGAAATGGATTTTCCAACAGTCATAAAAATACAAAATAAATGAAACATGAAATTAAAGTGACGAGTGGAAAGGATTCAGGATGTGCAAAGATTTGGGGAGCGTGGGGGGGGGGGGGGGACACAGCACCAACAGTTGATGGGCACACAAAGGAGGGATAACGTAAAGAAAAAGACAGACCTCTGGTGGCGAAAATCACTTGGCTACCCTGAACAAGTTGGTTTAATACACAGAGAGGTGCTGCAGCAGAGGCTTGAACAGATATCAACAATGTATTTGTGTGCTTTGCTCCCACTGGGTTTCTTCTAGCCACTGAAATTCAAATCCAATTTTAAAATAATTGCTTGTGAACTTCAATAATAATAATTATAAATGTTATTTATGGGCGCCTTTCAAGAGTCTCAAGGACACCTTACAAAAATTATACCTTCAAGACATTTGTTTGATTTCATCTCAGTGCCAATTGTTGTTTTTCTGTGGGGATTGTGGATAGCTTTTCTTTTTTTTTAATTTTTTTTTATAATATTTTTATTAGAAGTAGACATATTATAAAGTATAGTTACATATTATAGTAAAAGACTTTTCATATACATGTCATACATTATTAAAATGTTCAATTATCAATTACTTCTGCTTCTAGTGTTTTTATTTTTTATTGAAAGTGAGAGAAAGAGAGGGTAGAAAGTTACAAATAAAAAAAAAACAGCAAAACAGAAGAGTTGGAATGGGTTACCTGTAATACGTCAATGGAGATAGGTTCGTAGAAAGTATAGCTTTTCATCTGACCCTGAGTTCAAGTTTCAGTTGGGTCCTCGTGCTGTGCCAATCTATCCCTTCAGATAGTTAATGAATGGAGCCCAGATTTTATCGAAAAGATCTTCTTTGTCCATTAAGACGAGTCTAATTCTTTCTAAGTATAGGGTCTCCGACATTTCCGTAATCCACATTTTAATTGTGGGGGTTGTAGGGCCTTTCCAAAATTTTAATGTTAATTTTTTCCCAATTATTATACTGTAGTCGAAGAAATTTCTTTGGTTTGTTGTGAGTGTTAAACTTTGTTCTGATATTCCAAGTATTATTAATTTTGTGTCTGGGTCCAGTTTTGTATTAATAACTTCTGAAGTTATTTCAAAAATATCAGTCCAGAAATGTTTAAGTTTTATACAGTTTGCAAACGTATGTGTTAAATTAGCCTCTAGATGTAGACATTTATCACAAATAGGAGAGATTTGTGGGAAGATTCTATTTAGTTTTATTTTAGGGTAGTGTAGTCTATGTAAGACCTTGAATTGTATTAAAGTATGTCTGGCATTTAATGAACATTGATGTATTTGTTGTAAACTTTCGTCCCACATATCTTTCGTTACAGGGTGACCTATTTCATTTTCCCATTTGTATCTATATGATTCGGACGGTGGTACCTCGTTGTTTAGTAGGGTGTTATAAATATAAGCTATTAGTTTTTCAGTATTAGGATGCTTGTTCAAACATTCATCAAGAGTTTCTGATTCCCTACTCCTGTAGACTTGTGTATTAGATTTAACATAATCTCTAATTTGTAGATATCTGAAGAAATTATTTGAGTGCAGTCCATAATTCTGTTGTAACTCTTGAAATGAAAGAAAAGCGCCTTTCCCATAAAGATGTCCTATATTTTTGATTCCATAATTTTTCCATTGTGTGAAACCTTTGTCCATAAAGGATGATTTGAATAAAGGATTGTTTACAATGGGAAGGCATAGTGGTATATTATTCAATTTTAAATCTTTTTTTATTTGTTTCCAAATTCGTATTCCACTATGTATTATGGGGTTTTCTTTATAGGTTTTTTTGTGCAGTTTTGTGGGGGCAAATATGATCGGACCTATTTCAAAAGGTAGACAGTCTTCCTTTTCCATCATTAACCAATCTGGTTGTTGATCCATTTCTTCCAGCCAGAAATTCATGTTTTTAATATGGACTGCCCAAAAATAAAATAAGAAATTTGGCAAAGCCAAACCTCCATTTATCTTTAACTTACATAAATGTTTTTTACTTATTCTATGATTCTTATAATCCCAGACAAAACTTGTAACAATGGAGTCGACCCTTTTTTTGAAAAAGGTTTTTGGGATATATATCGGAATTAGTTGAAATAGGTACAGCAGTTGCAGTAAAAAAATCATTTTTATAGCATTAATTCTCCCAAGCATAGAAATGGGGAGTATTTTTCAGTATTGAATATTCTTATGTAGTTTATTCAGTAAGGGTGGGAAATTTAGTTTAAATAAAGAGATATATGTCTTAGTTACATAGATTCCTAAGTATTTAAATTTATCTTTAACTATTTTAAAAGGGGATTGTTGTATTGTATGTAAATTGAATTTTGTTATTTGCATGATTTCACTTTTATCCCAATTAATTCTATATCCCGAAAACTGACCAAATTGAGTTATTAGATTTAATAGGTTGGGAATACTAGTTTCTAACTTTGTAATATATATTAGTACATCATCTGCATATAAGGAAATGTTATTCCTTGTGTCTCTAGTATTGTATCCATATATTCCTGGATGGTGGATAGCTTTTCTCACTGCTTATCATACTTCATGAATTTATTTAGTTGATCAGCTCTGATGAAGCATCGGATTATTTCAGTATGAAAACCAATTTATTAATGTAGATCAGCCCATGGCCATGAACACTTTATTATGTTACTATCACTGGCAAAGCCAGTATAAATTACCCATCTCTGGACGAAGACGTACATGTTTGTAGGTTAATTGACTTTTGTAAAATGTTCCTAGTGTGTAGGACAGAACTGGTGTATGGGTGATCATTGGTGGGTGCAGACACGTTGGGCTAAAGAGCCTGTTTCCACTCTGTATCTCTAAATAAAGCTAATGTCAGCTGAGCATTAGGAGTCAAGATGATTGCTGTGGGATTGGAGACCCAGGCCAAGGAAGAACATCAGACTTAGACACAAAGTGCTGGAGTAACTCAGTGGCTCAGGCAGCATTCCTGGGAACATGGATAGGTGCCGTTTCATGTCGGGACCCTTCCTTAGAGCGGGCCCGCCATGATGTGGAGCTCGTCTTCCATCACTTCTGCCTCTGGGTCTTTTTCTATGATAAGGAGTCCCCAACAAGAACATCAGATTTGTTCACCTGAAAGGCACAGTGGCCTCGATGGGTGGCATGGACTCGTTTTGCCAAAGGGGCTATTTCCAAGTTGTGTCTCTCTTAGATGTCAGTGAACCACTGTGCTGCACGGTGGCACAGCGGTAGAGTTACTGCCTTACAGTGCCAGAGCCCCAGACATGACTACCGGTGCTTGTCTGTACGCAGTTTGTATGTTCTCCCCATGACCTGCGTGGGCTTTCTCTGAGACCTTTGGTTTCCTCCCACACACCAAAGACGTAGTTGTTTGTAGGTTAATTGGCTTGGTATAAATGTTAATTACCTTAGTGCATGTGGATAGTGTTAATGTGCAGGGATCGCTGGTCAGTGCGGACTTGGTGGGCCGAAGGGTCTGTTCCCGTGCTGTATCTCTAAACTGAACTAAACTAAACCTAACCAGATGGAGTTTTAACCCAGTTCAGTTATTGAACCATTACAGTGACTGAGACGAGGGTTTTAATGTCTGCATTGTTTTGCTAACTGATGTTAAACTCCACTACTGATGCCGACACAGAGTGCTGGAGTAACTCAGTGGGTCAGGCAACATCTCTGGAAAAAATGTTTCAGGTTGAGACCCTTCTTCAGACTCGATTCCAGAATGTTGCTTATCCATGTTCCCCCGAGATGCTGCCTGACCTGCTGAGTTACTCCAGAACTTTGTGTCTTTATTTTGTAAATCAGCATCATCTTTGTCCCCAACTGATGAGGAAGAATATGAACCGATGCACCTGGATAATGAATCCAGGCCTCTGTGTCTGCCTGTAAGCACTGCTGTTGTTTTATATCGGGCAGTACATGGGAAACTGATGAGTTACAGAGGCATACAGCACGGAAACAGACCCTTCAGTCGAACTTGCCCATGGCGATCAAATACTCCATCTACACTTGTCCTACCTGCCTACATTTGGCCCATAACCCACTATAATACAGTCTGGAAACAGGCCCTATGGCCTAACTTGCCCGTGCCGACCACGAAGCCCCATCTACTATGGTCCCACCGGCCCCCGTTTGGCCCACATCCATCTAAAATGTAATAGAGTCATACGGCATGGAAACAGGCCCTTCGGCTCAACTTGAAAAGTTGAGGGAAAGCTGTGCCTGAAATGTTTGCCCTGTTCAAGCCATTAACAGATGACGACTTTAAAGAAGGTAGACAAAAATGCTGGAGTAAGTTTAAAGCGATGAGATGTAATGACCCTTGTTTTGTGTGCTGCAGACTGTTGCGGTTTCTGTGTCTGTACTGACACTCAGCTGCATCGCTCTGGACCGCTGGTATGCGATATGTCACCCACTGATGTTCAAGAGCACGGCCAAGCGAGCACGGAGCAACATAGTCATGATATGGATCGTGTCCCTTGTCTTAATGATTCCCCAGGCAATCGTCATGGAGTGCAGCATCATGGTGCCAGAACTAGCCAACAAAACACTTCTATTCACCATCTGCGATGAACATTGGAAAGGTAAAATACTATTTCTACTGAAATAAAGCTCATATTTTATCATTAATAGCATAAAAATGCAGACTGCCATGATAATCATTTTACTTTTTTTTATCAGAAACAAAGCCCTTGAGCCCACAAAGTCCATCTTTGTACTAATCCTTCCTTAATCCACTTTATATATCTTCACTCCATTCACACTGCAAGGTGGCGCAGCAGTAGAGTTGCTGCCTTACAGCGAATGCAGCGCCAGAGATCCGGGTTCGATCCCGACTACGGGTGCTGTCTGTACGAAGTTTGTACGTTCTCCCCATGACCTGCGTGGGTTTTCTCCGAGATCTTTGGTTTCCTCCCACACTCCAAAGACGTACAGGTTAGGTTAATTGGCTTGGTAAATGTAAAAATTGTCCCTAGTGGGTGTAGGATAGTGTTAATGTGCAGGCGTCGCTGGTCGGCGCGGACCAGGTGGGCCGAAGGGCCTGTTTCCGTTCTGTATCTCTAAACTAAACTAAACTAAACATCAACTGACCAGCCCCACCAACCTCATCACCACCCTTCCCCTTCCCTCCCTGCTTGCCCTAGATTACAAATCATTCAGCCATCAGATAGACACAAAAAGCTGGAGTAAATCAGCGGGACAGGCAGCATCTGTGGAGAAAAAGAATGGGTGACGTTTCGGACAACTGCAGAAGGGTCACAACCCGAAAAATCACCCATTCCTTCGTTCCCGCTGAATTACTCCAGCTTTTTGTGTCTAATGTCGGTTTAAACCAGCATCTGAGTTCCTTCCTACAAATGCAGCCATCAATATTTTACGCTCGTCTACGATTTGATTCTTGTGACGAATCAACGTATCAACATGCATATGTCTGAGGGGTTGGCATTGGAAGGTTGCAGTGGCATCTGCCCTCACATCAGTGCACTGAATTTACCACAGTTGTTCTCTGCCAAGCCCATTGATGCACTGAAACGTATACTGAGGGTTGTTAATAAGCATGAAGTATTATTCTTCTAATGTGCCAATGTGCCCTCCTGGTCAATCTGCTTGTATACGCCCCCACCTAATCTCTCTGTACTGAAGTCTATGTCCAGATATTAGATTCTTCAACACAAATGATTGACCAGATCACTCCAGTCGTCAGTTGTGCATTAGTGAGACTAATTCTGCCATGCTTTATTTTAACTTAATTATACAGAACTTGAGCTACAGACAAATGGTTAAATAAATGTAGGAAAGACATTAATAAAGCAGAAAGCACAAACAATGAATTCTGAAAGTGAAAAAAACATTGAAATATAAGAATCAACATGATTAAAGTGTCTGAATAAGAAAGATTAGAAAGTTTAGGGAGAACCGTTCTTTAGTGCAGATAGTTCTGCTATAACATGTGTTTCCATAGCACAAACTAGGTAAGACGTGAGTAAAGATTTAGAGAACACTATTTGCATTATGTACAATTTTAATCAGGGACTAGAGAATCAATTCAAAGTTGAAGTCTGAAGAAGGGTCTCGACCCGAAACATCACCCATTCCTTCTCTCCAGAGGTGCTGCCTATCCCGCTGAGTTACTCCAGTTTTTTGTGTCTCTCTTCAATTCAAAGTTACTTTAGAAATTGATAAGCAGGAAAAAATCTGTCTTAAATTTAAACAATATAGGGGGGAAATGGGTTCCATGTAATCAGTAATCAGAGACCATTGTTTCTTAAGAACACAGCTGCTCATTTAACCATGGGAGGTGGTGACATTGACAAGCGATTGTTTCAATTCACACTACTGAACACTGTAGCATTCAGCCATTAGCATCTTTTTGCTTGCAGAAACAAAAATACACATTTGTCATTGAAAAGTCATGTTTTTGAAAATCCTGCGGTGAAATTAACTTTGCTGTGGCGATCCTGAAACTCTCTAGACCTAATTGCTCTGCCAATTAAAGGGCCTGTCCCACTTGGGCGTCATTTGCACGTCACGCAGATGGCGCGCAAAGATTTTGTACATCCCAAAACCATGGGGCGGCGCGCACATGCGCACCATGCGCCGTGATGCGTAAATGATGCCGCGAAAATGACGCCGCACAAATGACACCCAAGTGGGACAGGCCCTTAACACATTGTCTTTATAACATAATTTTCTCTAACATGAGATGTTTGGGAACTATCAGAACTACCTGCATTGGTGATGTTCGTTTTATGAGGCTGGCAAAACAAGTAAAGGGCAATGCCCACACAAAATTAGGGAATTAGGAACAAGGAATTTGTATAATCTTCTTCACCTTCTGATAGACTGATCCAGAAGATTAAGATGCTTGGAATCCATGGGTGATGGTAGGGACATAGATGTTTTGCAAGTAGAAGGGTTTAGTTTAAAGTGGTATCATGTTCAGCAGACTTCATGGGACTAGGAGCTTGTAACATGTGTTGTACTGTACAGCTGCAGCTGTAATTCTTTCATCTAGTGGAATTTTTATTTTACCAAAATTAAAACACCTTTGGAAACTAAGTCCTCGTGCTTAGTCAGCAGTTCATGAAAAGTCCCAAATTGTCAAAACGGAGTTATGTTCTGTTAACATTTTTCACACAGTACTAAGATAAGTGATCGATATTATGTTTCATTTTGTGCAGTCGTTGAATAAATTATTCATAAATGTATCACTTGGGTGTTTTATTCACTCAGAGGAAGTAAACTGTTAGGTAAAAACCATGAAACGGATCAGTACTATTGTAATCTCTTATTTTCTGAATAGAATCACTGATTGCAGTAGTGTTCCATTTTAAGGCATGGTTTTGGTAATGCTTTGCTGTTCCGTTCCAGATGATATTTACGCCAAGGTGTATCATATCTGCTTTTTCATTGTGACGTACATGGGCCCTTTATGTCTCATGGTTTTGGCCTACTTTCAAATATTTCGGAAGCTTTGGTGCCAACAGGTGAGCTCACGGTAACGCCACTGACGGGAAACTTGTTGTTGGGTTCATGAAAGAGCCGCCACTCATGGAGATCTCTCACTGAAATTGCAGATTCCCGGCACTTTCTCGGTCATACAGAGGAACTGGAAGCCCCTTGCCCTGCAGTGCCCCTCGCAGCGAGGTCGGAGAGACCAATCCAGGTCCAGAACCCATGGTGTAGCGGCAGAAATCAAACAGATCCAAGCGAGGAGAAAAACAGCAAGCATGCTCGTGGTGGTTCTGATTTTCTTTGCACTTTGCTACCTTCCAATCAGCGTCCTAAACATCCTGAAAAGGTGAGTGGATTCATTTTCAGGAGAACGCAAATACCATGCCAATTTGAGCACTGTTGCAGTGTAGCTTAGAGATGCAGCATGGAAACAGGTCCTGCGGCCCACCGAGTCCACACCGATCATCGATTACCCGTGCGCACTGGTGTTATCCCACTTTCTCATCCACTCCCTACACACTAGGGGCAATTTATAGGTACAAATTGACCCACAATCCAAAGCACCCGGAGGAAACCCACACGGTCACAAGGAGAACGTGCAAGCCACACAGGACCTGAGATCAGGATCAAACCTGGGTCTCTGGCACTGTAAGGCAGCACTGCTATCTATGGTGGTGCAAGAAGGCTTGATTTTACAGACTATTAAATACTCAGTAAACCAAGCTCACTTTTAATTCTTTTTTTTATAAAAGATGTTAACGAGTGGGATAATACATTTTCCAGTAAAACGGGGTAGGTTTGTAGGGAGTTTGGGAAACGGGGACCCCGATGAGTTTAAATGGAGTGATGGGAAACCAAGCTGTGGTGAGGTACAAGGATCGCAGGATGTGAGGTCCCGGTGTGTTTGCCAGTAGCGTGCAAACCGGGGCTGTAGGGGAAGCATGGAACATATGGGCCTGGTGAGATATATGAAGTGTAGGGGTCCCAGTGATATTAAAAGGAAGTGCAGGAAACTAAACGTGGTCGCTCAGCTACTGAGCCATCAGGATTTCTGAACAATCAGATAGCGGATTGTTGGAACTTTATTCATTCTCACTCAGTGTACATCCAGATAGGGCCTGACACAGTGCATATGTATAATGAATATGAAACATCTACACAAACCAGGTATTATTTGAAGATGATCACATTTAACTAACTAAGAGTAATGTGTTCGGAGACACATGGAACTGCGGATGATAGTTTACAAACAAAACACAAAGTGCTGGAGTAACACGGCGGGTCAGGCAGTATTTCTGGAGGATGTGGGTTGGTGACGTTTCGGATCAGGACCCTTCTTCAGAGAAATGCATTTGGTATTGTTTCAAAAAACACCTTGGCAATGTGACCAAAAGCTTGTTTAATGAAAGTGAAGTTGCTAATATTTGCAAGGGTCAATTGAAAATAAAGGAGATTATAAGGTGACATTAATCAGGAGCGTTGACAGCTGATTTCGGCTGAAATTGACTGCTGCTGGTATTTTGCTGCCATTAATAGACCATGAGGGAATTATCAAGTGGATCTTCATCACAACCTCAAGAAGAACAGTGAATTCTGTTGAGGAATAGGTGTTCATATGAAAGGATTTCAGGAATTTGAGGCATGGGACATCTCACCAGTATTTGTTCCATAAAAATAATGCAACGCTGATCAAAGTGTAAATCAGGAATGGACATGAATGATTGAAAGTACTAAACTGTAGTCATTTTCAGGTGGATGTCAGCTACATAATTAAGTCTAATGGTCCAGTGTTTATAGCAAAAAAAGGAGAGCTGTTGGAGGAACTCAGAGGGTCAGGCAGCATCTATGGAGAAATGGGCAGTTGACATTTTAATTTAGTTTAGTTTAATTTAGAAATACTGTGCGAAAACAGGCCCTTCGGCCCACCGAGTCCGCACCGACCAGCGATCCCCGCACACTAACACACTAGGCACAATACTCAATTTTACCAAGACAATTAAGCTACAAACCTGCACATCTTAGAAGTGTGGGAGGGAACAGGAGAAAATCCACGTAGGTCTAGGGGAGAATGTGCAAAGTCCGCACAGACAAGCACCCGTAGTCAGGCTCAAACTCAGGTCTCTGGCGCTGTAGGGCAGCAATTCTACCATTGTGTCATCGTGGTCGAGACCCTTTAGGTGAAGTAGATGAAGGGTCCCGATCTGAAACTTCAAGTGTCCATTCCCTCCGCAGATGCTGCCTGACTCGCTGAGTTCTTCCAGCAGCTCCCGCTGATTCGAGCATCTGTCATCTATTGTGCCACCAATCTTTTATTGGCTTTGTAAGTGAAATAATTCAATTATATTTAGATTAGTATGCAAGCGAAAGAAAGCCTTGGTACTAATCGCTTTTTAATTATCTCCCTTGTTCAACAGAGTTTATAAACAGCATGAAATGTGACATTAATTTTATAATGTCCGGTCTTATCTTAAATAAATGTAACTTTGCATTAAACAGTTGTAAAACAGGAAATGGCACAATAGGTTTGTAAGGAAGCTTTAATGGGAAATTTAACATTCATTTTGTCACGGATTCCATATTATTTTTCTCTTCAAAAGATTGCAACCAATAAAGCATTTGATGACTGTTAAAAGTATTTATTCATGAGTGTGAGAGGCATATCTCATCTCGCGTTTCATCATTGCTTTGGGGATGTGCTTTATTTTGTGTAAGTCAAGGTAGATTTACAAATTCTTGCATCAAACCCTGATCAAAAGCATTCAGACCTCAGGACTAACATGGCCAGGTGACTACGACTTAAGGGCCTGTCCCACGAGCATGCGACCTGCATGCAGCAAGCGCGACCAAACCGGAAGCGGGGGCCGCGTGGAGGTCGAGTGAATGACATGAAGTTCAAGCAAAGTCCGCCGGGCGTCCGCAGCGTCAAGACACTTCGTACGGCGTCAAGACGCTGCGTATGGCGTCGAGGCGGTGCGTATGGTGTCGAGGCGGCTGCGGGCCAGCAGGCCGTTGTCGCGCGGAAATTTTTGAACATGGTCAGTTTTTCGGAGCCCCGTGCGATGTCGGGACCAGCTATGCACAACTCCATACGGCTCCGGCGATCGAAGCGGGACCGGCCCCGCGAGGCCGAACGGCTCAAGCGACCACGTTAGGTCGCGCTTGCCGCATGCAGGCGCATGCTCTTGGGACAGGCCCTTTAACTAGAATGTAGGTGACATTTCTGGACCGCACTCCAGTCATGAGTGATCTGCCAAAAGCATTCCATGATAAACCAGATACTTGTCACTACATGTTGCAGCAAGAAAGAGGCAGACACAAGGAACCACTGATACTGATTTACCAAAAAGTACACAAACGTCTGGAGTAACTCAGCGGCTCAGGCATCAACCCTGGAGAATATGGTTAGGCGATCTTTCAGGTCGGGACCCTTCATTAGACTGATTGTCATAAGAAGGGAAGAAAGTTGGTAAAGAGAGGTGAGAGCGGGACAAATTCTGACAAGTGATAGGTGGATACAGGTATGGGGGGGGGGGGGGGAGGGGGGGGGTTTTATTAGCAGATGGCTGGACAAAGGCTAGAGGTTTTGTTTAGTTTAGAGATACAGCATGGAAACAGCCCTTTCAGCCCACCAAGTCCATGCTGACCATCCTTCACCCATTCGCACTCGTTCGATCCCACTTTCTTATTCACTCCCAACATACTAGCAGCAATTTCGTAGAGGCCAGTTAACCTACAAATTCGCATGTTTTGGGATGTGTGAGGAAACTGGAGCACCTGGTGGAAACCCACGTGGGCACAGTTAGAAAGTGAAAATCCAATCTGACAACACACGAGGTCAGGATTGAACTTGTGTCCCTGATGCTGTGAGGCAGCAGCTTTGTACGATGTACCGCCAGTGTTTCTAGAATTCTCTTTGCCTTTCAAATTAAATTTGTGGTCTGTCCCTGTAATGTGAACTCCGCAACTGATTCTGCCTTTTGTTTCCACATTCCACAGAGTGTTTGGGACTTTCGACAATATTAATGACAGGGCAACACTCTATGCATTGTTCACCTTCTCACATTGGCTGGTCTATGCCAACAGTGCAGCTAATCCTATCATTTATAATTTTTTGAGTGGTAAGTTCCTTATCATAATTCTTTGGCTTGTGTTACCTCTATAACTGAATTCACTTTCAAACATAGATTTGTAATTAAGTTTAAATTGTTTGCACCATTGTTTGAACAAGTGCTTAAGAAATAACTATGTTCTTCGGTAACGTGGCATGTTTCCAAATTTGAAGCAGTTAATGAACTATTTGGCAGTCGCCGTGGTTGCAGGTGCATTTTCAGGTTTGAAGGAAGTACAGGAAAGAGAAAAGATGCCTCATTGTAATGAAATAACAAGGAGCTACAGATGGTGGTTTGCCAACGAAAGACACAAAATGCTGGAGTAATTCAGCGGGTCAGGCAGAATCTCTGGAGAACGTTAGGTGACATTTTGGACTGGGACTCATTTAGACTTTAGACTTTGGAGATACAGCGTGAAAACAGGCCTTTCACCCGACCAAGTTCATGCCAACCAGCAATCACCCTGTACTATGAGCACTATCCTACACTCTCTGGTGCTATAAGGCCACAACTCTATTCCAGCGCCACTGTGCTGCCCTGGCTCTGGGTCTGGGTCTGAAGAAGAGTCCGGCCCCGAAACCTATACATGTTCTTGAAAAATGTTGCCCGACACATTGAATTTCTCCAGCAGTTTGTGTTGTTCTCATTATAATGAGTTCCTTTGCACAGAAACATGAGTTTGTTGCTGTTTCGGTTTAACGCACGAAACGCACACTTTCACAAAGTGTTTTTGCAGGATGTTACCAAATGCTCTGGTATCTTTCTGAGCCCGAGCACCAAGGTGCAAGCGGCTGAAGGAGCGCATCCCTCGGGACAGCCACAGACGCCCTCCGCCCACCCTCCGCCCACCCTCCCACTGTGTGGCTGCACTGTCACCGGCTATGGGTCGGCAGTGCCCACACCCGGGGCCGGGTGAAGCGAGGCCGTGGGCCCTCCGGGCAGCCACATGGAGACGAAAACCCAGGCAACGTCACGTGCCTGCAGCAGAGTTGGGGACGCGCCCTGCACCGGAGTCACCCGCGACCGGCATCCACCCCCCCCCCCCCCCCCCCCCCCCCCCATCTCCGGCCGCGGGGATAGACGGCGTGGGGGTCCGTGAGTGTGAAACCAGACAGCGTGGAATCCAGATGCTGGGACAGAAGAAGTCTGTCCGTACTGGCAGCCATAGTAAGTGCTTACCTGACATTCACCGCGTGTACTCCAGAAGAGTTGCGTAGCAACAGCATGGGTCATGGGTTGTGACCTCGACTGCTGTGCAACCTCCCTGTAGCAATGACGGATTTAAACGAAGGACTGACTTACTGCCTGCTACCCCAGCACCCTGAGGTTTCACTTTAGGATGCTGCACTGTGGTCGTGGTGGAGAATGCACTTTTAGGATCTGATTCACTTCCCAGTCATCAGTGCAGGGATCTTCTGTGTATCCCAAGCATTAGCAAACCAGCAGGGAGCATTTTTCGAATGGAGTGAAGGTGTAGAGATGGTGCCGGCTTCATCAGTATTGCTTCAGTGGAGCAGTGGGGAATATGGAAATGATGACATATGAACAGTTTGTTAAGGATAAATGACATCAATTTAGGTTGCTTTGACACATTCACTGAATGGGCAATCACACTCATGGGACAACTTTACCAGGTCATTGTACAACGATCCAAGTTGATTGGTGACACCAAACATGGAGTATTGTGCACAGTTGCCCAACTGTGGGAAGAATGTTATTAATCTGCGTGTAGTAAAGGGTGAAGAAGAGATTCACGAGGATGTTATCAGGACTGGAAGGCTGGAAAGATGAGGGGAGGCTGGACAGATTGGGACTTCTCTGCAGTGAAGGAGGCTGAGGGGTGACCTTATAGAGGTTTACAAAGTCTCATGGGGCATAGATACAGTGTTGGTCACAGTCTTAACCTTTCCTATCCACGCACGCAATGGGGTAGGGATGAATTGGACAGTATCCTAGCATATGGAAGGACAGTTCAGAAACCTGATAACTGAGCACAAAATTCACCCATTGGGACAAACCAACAACACCGTCTAGGATAAAGACACACAAAACTGTGCTTTTGCCTGCTGTTATTTGCTAAAAGTATTTAGAGGTTGAAGAGAATTTTTGAACTTGTTTATCTTTAGGGAGGCTGTCGGACAATGCAAACTAGATAAGCACAGGATTTGAACAACGTTGCTCAAA
Organism: Leucoraja erinaceus; assembly: GCF_028641065.1. Classification (NCBI taxonomy): domain Eukaryota; kingdom Metazoa; phylum Chordata; class Chondrichthyes; order Rajiformes; family Rajidae; genus Leucoraja; species Leucoraja erinaceus. The sequence goes on along the minus strand of NC_073381.1, from coordinate 21,513,588 downwards.
GCCAGCAGGCTCTTCGACCAAGATGACTGTTCCAGTTCAATAACACCTAGTGTTGTATCCCGGAGATGAGACTGACTGCTGGTGAGAACAGCACTGAGAATATTAATGTGCAGCCAGGATTGATTCCCATTACACTCCATCAGCAGGGTCAGATTTTAGCAAGGTTACAAGTAAGGTTGAAAAATAAATTGATTTGGAGGCCTTGAAACAAGTAATATGTACGAAATGGGAAACTTGTTATCATTTCAACAATTACAATCAAATTACAAGCTGAAAAATGACCAATACTTTAAATATCTTTAGATCCGTGACTTCCTGAAAAAATATATACAAGGATACCAAACTTTAACTCTAGACTCATTGGAAGAAGCAATGAACAATAAGGCTGAATCAAGGAAATTAATATCATATTTATACAATAGTATCTTAAATAGAGAATTACCACAGACAGAGGCACTTAGAGAAGAATGGGAACAAGAACCCACTGATAAAAATCCCGAAAGAAATTTGGGAAAAACACTTGATACATATACATAAATGTTCGATTAATGCAAGACATAATTTAATTCAATTTAAAATTCTACACAGATTTATTATTCGAAAACTAGATTGCACAAATTCTACCCAAATACTTCCCCCATTTGTGATAAATGTTTATTTCAGAATGCCACTATAACACACTCTTTTGATTCTTGTATAAAATTACACAAATGTTGGAGCGAAATCTTTGAAATTTTCACAAAATTACTTAAGATAAAACTTGACCCTAACACTGAATTGATTATATTTGCATTACTGGAAGACGAGAATAAATTGAATAAGTTTCAAAAATCATTTTTTAATTATGGTTTAATAACGGCAAAAAAACCTATATTGACATTTTGGAAAAATACATTGGTACCAACGCTTAAGATGTGGATTTCAAACATGTTGGAAACTCTACATCTTGAAGAAATACGATTCCTCCTAACAGACAAAGTAGACCAATTACTAAGGATTTGGTCTCCATTTGTCGATTTCTTGGAAGCATATGGTGCAATACAAACATGGAAACGATCCGTTTCAGGACTGGGTGAATGGTGGCCAAGAATAACAAATATCTATCTCTCCTTTATTCTTCTGCTTTCTACCTCTGCTTCTTTTCTCTTCATTCTCCTTCTTTCCTCATTTTCCTTTTTCTTACTTTCTGATATCACACACGTTTCTATTTCTTTTCTATTCTTTCTCTGTCTCCGTTTTATTGTTAAAATAAAAATACGAAGAAGCTGTACATGAATTGTAACATGCCAATATATACTAGGTACCTATGGTACCATAATATTGTACTTACTTCTAATTAAAAAAAAAAATGTAAAAAAGAGGGAAAAAAAAGAAACAAGTAATAAGACATTTTCATAAAGAGAGTGCAGTCCGGACCTCCCATCTACCTCACTGGAGACCTTTGAACTTTCTTTAATCAGACTTTATTTGACTTCAATGTTATATCTTTGCCACTAAATCTGTTGTTTAATTTAGTTTAGATATAGCGTGGAAACAGGCCCTTCAGCCCACCATGCCATCAAGTGATCACCCCGCACACCAGCACTATCCTCCACACTAGGAACAATTTACATTTTTTTACCGAAGCCAATTAATCTACAATCCTCAAAGTCTTTGGTTAGTGGGGGGAAACTGGAGCACCCAGAGAAAACCCACGAGATAACAGGGAGAACGTATAAACTCCATACAGACGGCACCAGAGGTCAGGATTAAATCCAGGTCTCTGGCACTGGAAGGCAGCAGTTCTACCACTGCGTTGCTATAATTGTTGTACCCTTTATCCTTTATCTGTACACTGTGGACAGACGGCCTGATTGTGTTCATGCATAGTCTTTTTCTTGACCAGAAAGCATGCAAACAAAAGCTTTAGTTGGAGTTTAGTTTTAGCTATAGTTTTGTCTATTTTAAGTTTAGTTTATTATAGTCACGTGTACCGAGGTACAGTGAAAAGTTTTTTTTGGGTGCCATCCAGTCAAAGAAAAGACTACACAGGACGCTTTTCACTGTTTCTCAGTACACGTGACAATAATAAACCAAACTAAACTTAATTAAATCTCCTTGTTCCTTCCCTGTATTCCTAAATGGGCCTCGTAAACATTGGATGGGTCAGTTGCAAAGTCTTTGGTGAGGAACTGTTATGTTCCATGCAGTCTGCCCGCATTGCTGGAGGTTAAATGGCAACGAGTTGGAGATTGATCCAAACAGTGTGTCAACGTGGGAAGTCCAGAATATTTGGGGTAATCCTTGCCAACATCCTACTGATTACGTTCCAACTTTGCATCTTCATGGATCCAGCAGGGGGTGAAACTATACAAATCACCAACCAAACATACAAAGTGCTGGAATAACTCAGTGAGCAAGGCAGCAACTCTGCAAAGCATGTACAGGTAACATTTTGGATCCCTTCCATGGATAAGTGACATTTCAGGTTAGGACCCTTCTGAAGGTGATATTTGGGATTGGGACACTTATGGAAGTAACATTCCGGGTCGGGACCCTTCCATGGATAGGCTACGTCTTGGGCCACGACCTTTCTGAACAGACGCTGCCTGACCCATGGAGTTACTCCACTACTTTGTGGTGGGTTTTTTGTAAACCAGCATTTGCAGTTCTTTGTTTCCACAAATTCACCAACACTCAAATGAGTGATTCTGTCTGAAAAACTAGTGCCTGGTTAGACTGGAGAAGAAGTGTGAAGGGAGACCTTAATGTTACATCTTGCACTAAATGTTGTACCCTTTATCCTTTATCTGTGCACTGTGGATTGTATTTGTGTACGGTCTTTTCTTTGACTGGATTGAGACACAAACAAAAGCTTTTCACCGTACCTTGCTCGGTGCAGATGACAATAATAAACTAAACCAAACAAAACTATAATTGATTGAGAGTTCTGCTCTTTTTCTTGAAGGCAAATTCCGGGAAGAGTTTAAAATGGCGTTTTCCTGCTTTGAGCGGAGGGACGGTCGGAGCGAGGAGCCACTCAGCAGGGGGCGGGCGAGCACGGAGAGCCGCAAATCGCTGACCACGCAGATCTGCCACTACAACGTTTCCAAAAACGCGGAGCATGTGGTGCTTGCGAACGTGACCACGCTGAAGTCCAGCGCTTTCACTGCCATTAGAGACTGGTGACCGTGACATTAAAGACCCACCCGAGGATGTCTCACCGCATCGCAAGAGCAAAGCCGAGGCCGTGTGTGGTGATAGGTGACAATATTTTGGACGTGCATCACGTCCTTAAAGTTCACGGTGACAGAAAATAAAATTCCTCCTCTGATATTAATAGATGGAATGACAAGAATCAGAGAATGCATACAATAGGTGGGAGCTGCTGAAACCTCGTGACCATGGTGACACCGAATTACCTGGACAACCTGCTACCCTCCCCTTCACTTTCACCACATGCCAGCTAACTCCACTTTTTTCAGACGGGTTATACACTCCCAGAATGTGAAACTTTTCATTGGACTTGCATCAGGCAGTGCAGTACAAACAGTAGTAAACACTGCCCAGTCCATCATCGGCTCTGACCTTCCTTCCATCAAGGGGATTTATTGCAGTCGCTGCCTCAAAAAGGCTGGCAGTATCATCAAAGACCCACACCATCCTGGCCGCACACTCATCTCCCTGCTACCTTCAGGTAGAAAGTACAGGAGCCTGAAGACTGCAACAACCAGGAATACCTACTTCCCTACAGCCATCAGGCTATTAAACCTGGCTCGGACAAAACTCTGATTATTAATAACACATTATCTGTTATTTGCACTTTATCAGTTTATTTATTCATGTGTGTATATATTTATATTATGGTATATGGACACACTGATCTGTTTTGTAGTAAATCCCTACTATGTTCTGTGTGCTGAAGCAAAGCAAGAATTTCATTGTCCTATCAGGGACACATGACAATAAACTCACTTGAACTTGAATTTGAGTTCATATTGCAACTCACAGCATTCCACCTCAGTGCCCTCTTGTCCCTGGTTTCATGCCTTAACTCTTAGAGTCCAACATCCCCTAAAAACCACCTTATCTACCTGTCCCGCTTTATTCCTCCGTAACGACCCATTTCATGTCCTCCCTGAGGATGTGTAGCCCCAATGGGATCTCTACTCTTGCTCCCACCTCCATGTACTGGATGGGAACTTGTGATGCCAAACCAAGCCACTGAACAGCACCATCTCAGGGTCCATCTGCATAACATCACCTGTTAAATGCTCGAAGGGCCGAATGGCCTACTCCTGCACCTATTGTCTTTTGCTTATTGGCTAGGTGTTAGACAATAAGCAAAAGACAATAGGTGCAGGAGTCGGCCATTCGGCCCTTCGAGCCAGCACCGCCATTCAATGTGATCATGGCTGATCATCTCCAATCAGTACCCCGTTCCTGCCTTCTCCCCATATCCTCTGACTCCGCTATTTTTAAGAGCCCTATCTAGTGTTGTACAAGTGAGACAGAGGCTGGTCAGTGCCCCAACGTTACCCTCGTACTAAGGTTGAAAGGTTAGCTCCGTGACGCTAATGGGCTGTAAAATGGGCTGTAAAATTGGTTGATATTGTTCTCATTCTTTCTTTCATTTTGCATTCATTTCGGTGAGCAAAAGGCAGAGATATTCAACAAATTATTACAGAACAAAAGGACCTTGGAGAGCACACCCTGCCTGTTGTTCTCTCTGCGGACTCAGCGAAGCATAGGTGGGCTGGGGCTTCTAAATTGTTCCCAATTGACTGACGTGTGCCATTGTGACTGTGGGAAGGCAGGGACTTCCTCCTCCATTCTAGCTGCAGTTCTACGAGGGGACACTAGATGGCACACTTTACCACCAGCTCCCTTAACCCCGTTCTCATCGCAAATAAATGCACCATTGAAGTGTGCTGTCCGAAACTTGGTAAAACTCATGACTGGGATTTTAATGTCAAATCTTATAAAATAAAGTCATAAATCAATCATTACAAAATGTGGAATCGAAAAATTATAGTTGTTATAAGGGACCCGGTGGATGGCGAGGTCTGGAAAGGGGAACCTGTCGATCCGACCCCTGCTCGTCCTCCCGAAGCGCAGAGACATAGAAAACATAGAAACATAAGAAATTAGGTGCAGGAGTAGGCCATTCGGCCCTTCGAGCCTGCACCACCATTCAATATGATCATGGCTGATCATCCAACTCAGTATCCCGTACCTGCCTTCTCTCCATACCCCCTGATCCCCTTAGCCACAAGGGCCACATCTAACTCCCTCTTAAATATAGCCAATGAACTGGCCTCAACTACCCTCTGTGGCAGAGAGTTCCAGAGATTTCACCACTCTCTGTGTGAAAAAAGTTCTTCTCATCTCGGTTTTAAAGGGTTTCCCCCTTATCCTTAAGCTGTGACCCCTTGTCCTGGACTTCCCCAACATCGGGAACAATCTTCCTGCATCTAGCCTGTCCAACCCCTTAAGAATTTTGTAAGTTTCAATAAGATCCCCTCTCAATCTCCTAAATTCTAGAGAGTATAAACCAAGTCTATCCAGTCTTTCTTCATATGACAGTCCTGACATCCCAGGAATCAGTCTGGTGAACCGTCTCTGCACTCCCTCTATGGCAATAATGTCCTTCTGGGGGGATGGAGCCGGTGATGATGCCGCATGCGATGCAATGATGGGGGGGTAATGCCGCTCAGAGAGGAGAGGAAACCGGGGTCTAGCCTACTGTGCCCAAGAGGTCGGCTGCAGGAGGCGACCCCGGGGAGCAAAGATGGGCGGGCGAGGAGAGGGTCGTCGGTTCGCTGCTCGATCCGCACATCCACGGAAGGCAATGGCTGGAGGCCCGCAGCAGCCTGGGGCTTGCGTGGTGCGGGCAATGTTCATAACAACTAGAACTGGTCTGTGAAAATGGCGGAAAAACATGTCGCCTCTTGAATGCGGGATCAGTACATTATTTCTGTACACTTGCTCATTGGGGATGTGCTTGGTTATTGCAATACTCTACTGGACTGTTTGTAAGAAAAGAACTTCACTCTGTGTTTGCATTTTGCACGTGTGACATTAAAAGCAGCATTAAGCCGTTGAACCATTGGAATGGTTGCTGCCTATATATATATGCCATTTATATATAGATTAGGGGCTATTAGCTACGAGGAGTGGGTGGACAGACTTAGTTGCATCATGGCCTGGTTCGGCAACTTGAACGTCCAGGAGCGGAAAACACTGCGAAAAGTTGTGAGTGCCCAATCCATCACCGACTCTGACCTCCCTACCATTGAAGGGATTTATTGGAGTTGCTGCCTCAAAAAGGCAGCCAGCATCATCAGAGACCCACACCATCCTGGCCACACACTCATTTCACCATTGCCATCGGGAAGAAGGTACAGGAGCCTGAAAACTGTAACGTCCAGGTTCAGGAACAGCTGCTTCCCTTCAGCCATCAGGCTATTAAACACAACGACAAATAAGCTCTGAACTACAATTACTATTATTGCACTATAATTGTTTGTTTTTTGAGTATGTGTGTATGTGTAGATATATATACACTGAACATTTTGTTCCTCTCATTTATGTACTATGTTCACATATTCTGTTGTGCTGCAGCAAGTAAGAATTTCATTGTTCTATCTGGGACACATGACAATAAAACACTCTGGACTCTTGATTGTTTTCTCTTGTGCACCGGAAGTTGAGGGGAGACATGATAGAAGTACATAATGTTATGAGAGGCATAAATCAAGGTGGACTGTCAGAAGCTTTTTCCTAGGGTGAAAATGTCAAACACTACAGGGCATAGGTTTAAGATGAAAAGGGCAAAGTTTAACGGAGATGTGCCGGGGCAAACCTTTCCACACAGCGGGTGGCGGGTGTCTGGATTACGCCGCCAGGGATGGTGGTGGAGGCAGATAAAATAGTGGTGCTTCAGAGGCTTTTAGATAGGCACTTGGATATGCAGGAAATTGAGGGATATGGATCATGTGCAGGCTGGTGAGATTAGTTTATGTTATCATCGGGTTCGGCACAGACATTGCGGGCTGAAGGGCTTGTTACTATGCTGTCCTGTTCAACGCATGTCTGTGGCGGGTCCCTGGGGGGTAGGCTACTCCTTGGATCAGCCCCCTCGCCGGTTGAGGGACAGGGGCATGGGTCTGCCACAGGGTTTCCAGACGACCCTGGTTTTAGTGCTCTCGAGGTGTGTGTGTGTGTGGTGTACTCTAGCTGTAGGGATTAAAAGACTACTGTTTGAACCCGCCTGGCGTCTGGCCTTTTCCTGACCTCGTCCAGGCCAGTACATGTCCATTAATTTATTAGATAGTTGACATTTAACACATATTTGTTGAGGATTCACCATCTCTGCAGCCACATCTTTGGTGTAAGAGCTCCACTTGCTGGTGGAAGCTGAGGTTGTGGCAACAAAGCAGGAAAAGGGCAAGGAAAGTTGTGTGGGGTGGCACAGTGACACAGGTAGAGGAGCCGCTGCCACACAGTTCCAGAGACCGGATGTTTCATTCCGCCTGCTTGGAGTTTGCATGTTCTCCGTGACTGTGTTGTGGGATTTGACCGTATTGCAGCATTGCACAGATTGAGGCCGTGGTTCCGTCTCCTTGTAAAAAACATAGAACTGCAAATGCTGGTTAATGCACAAAAGGACACAAAGTGCTGGAATAATTCAGCGTGTCAGGCTGCATCCCTGGAGAACGTGGATAGGTGACGTTTCAGGTGGGGACCCTTCCTCAGACGGTTGTAGAGGGGGAGAGGGATAGAAAGCTGAGAAAGAGGAGAGGTAGGACAAAGCCTGACAGGTTTCAGCCACCCCCCCCCAGCAATCAATAGTGGGAGAGGCCAGGACTAGAGGACATAGCTCCAGAATCAAAGGCCGTTCTTTTCGGAAGGAGATGAGGGTGGTGAATCTGTGGAATTCTTTGCCACAGGAGGCTTTGGAGGCCAAGTCAATGGATATTTTCGGCAGAGATAGATAGATTCCTGATTCTTGTACAGGTGTCAGAGGTTATGGGAAGAAGGCAGGAGAATGGGGTTAGGAGAGAGAGAAATGGATCAGCCATGATTGAATGGCAGAGTAGACTTGATGGGCCGAATGGCCTAATTCTACTCCTATCACTTGTGACCTTATGACCTTAATCTGTCTGAAGAAGAGACGTGACACAGAACGTCACCTAGCCATGTTCTCCAGAGATGTTGCCTGGCCCTCTGTCACTCTAGCAGTTTGTGTCCTTTCATGTAAACTAGCATCTATAGCTCCTTGTTTCTGTGGCTTGGATTCGCAGTGTGCCTCGCACAGCAGGTAAACATGCCCTTCAGCCAGCAAGCTGTACACTGTCTCAAAATCCATCACATTAAGATCAATCTCAGTGAAGCTTGCCGATCCAAAACGGCATCTTTCCATTCCCTCCACAGATGCTGCCTGACCCACTGAGATCCCCCAGCACTTTATGTTTCGTTCAGATTTCTAGCATCTGCAGTTCCTTGTGTCCCCATTTCAATGCAACCATTATCGGGCACATCTTCAGGTGCTGAAATAAGCAGATGGTGATACTCAAGCAAGCCACATGGAGAAGCACCATGTCCAACATTCATGGCAGTGTTCCCATCAAACACCTTCATCCAAATGATTTTAAAGATTACTGCAGCATTAGCTGATGAGAAAAGCTATTAGTGTCAGCTGTGAAAAGCAAATGAGATGTTACCAAGTTGTGCATGTTAAAATAGGATAGTACCTGTATATCAATCAGCGGAAGTGTCATTTTTATGTAGTTTTCATATTCCAAACTGTCTCCTATTGTTCTTCACTGATTACATTTTAGAGATGATCTTGTGTTCAGGAATGGTCCATTATTCCACCCCCCACGGTATGCCTGCCTTCATTGGACGTCATGTTGCAGCTTAATACAACATTGGTCAGGCAGCATTACGGAAGGCACAGTGGCGCAGCGGTAGAGTTACTGTCTTACAGCGCTCACAGCATCGGAGACTCAGGTTCGATCCCGACTACGGGTGCTGTCTGTACGGAGTTTGTGCATTCTCCCTGTGACCGCGTGGGTTTTCTCCAAGATTTTCGGTTTTCTCCAACACTTTGGAAAGACGTACAGTTTTGTAGGTTGATTGGCCTAGTATAAATGTAAATTGTTCCTAGTGTTAGTGTGCGGAGATCGCTGGTCGGCATGGACTCGGTGGGTTGAAGGGCCTGTTTCCGCGTTGCATCTCTAAACTAAACTAAAAAAATTGGAGTATTGGATACAGTTCTGGTCACCCCATTACAGGATGGATGTGGAGGCTTTGGAGAGGGTGCAGGAGAGGTTTACCAGGATATTGCCTGGATTTCAGGATATTAACTATAAGGAAAGGTTGGATGAACTTGGTTTGTTTTTTCAGGATTGTTGGAAGCTGAGGGAGACCTGATTGAAGTACAGACACCTGGCGTTTTACACCCGTTTGATTTATGCTTTTTTGAAATAGCCCACTTGTCCCTTTAACAGCAAAGCTTGATAAATGCACTGGAATTTTTGAATTTACTGCTGACAGCATGCTCGCGTATAAGTTTACTTTACACATTTTTGAATTACACGCTGCTTTTCCACCAAGGAAACCCTACGTAAAACACAAGGTCCCTGGATATATAATTATGAGAGGTATAGATAGGGCACAGAGTCAGAACCTTAGTCCCTGGGTGAAAATGTCAAAGACTAAAGGCCGAGCTTTAAGGTGAGAGGGGAAAACTTTAAAAGATATTTACAAGGCATGTTTTTTAACACAAAGACTGGTAGTTGCCAGGAATGCACTGCCAGGATTGATGGTGGAAGTATGTAGCTGCAATAGCATCATTTAAGAGCACATGAACAGGCAGGGAATAGTTAGATGGACCTCAAGCAGGCAGTTTGAATTGGCATCGGTGTCAGCGTGAATATTGTGGGCCAAAGGACCTGCTCCTGCTGTATTGTTCAACGCCCTTGTATAAAATGTTCCCAGAGTCTCTCAATGACAACTATTGAAGAAGTGCTTCTAACTATGACCCTTGGATTTACCTCTCGATGGCGTCCTTGTAAAGACCAGTGAGGAAACAAGCATTGTACAAAATGGTGGGTACTCTAACCAGGGCTTGCCTTTAGCAGACAGACCCCTCGCTGTGATACATACACAACCAACGCTGAGGAGAAGCTTCCTGTTGTAAGGAAAGCATCAATCCTGAGGGTTTTGCAGTACTTAAACGAGAAACGTTGCAGGATGGCACTATTATGCATAGAACTAAAAGTATATAAAGAACATTTCAAAGGGATTAGCTTTAATGAGCTGCTTAATCTGTTTTTATAGAGGAAGCACATTTACAGTAAAAGCTTGCGGTGAAGCATTCCAGGAGATAAATATTAGACCCTAATGAAGACTTCGGAAATGTGGTTTTCATTAAAGACAGCTCACGATTCAAAGTATCTAGTTTCCTATCTGATTCCCTCTCGCCTGTTCCACCGCCAGCCACCAGCAGGGAGATGTCTGGTCTCTGCTTAGTGTGTGCAGTGTGAAGGCATCTGACTGAAGTGGTTCAATCTACTTTGGTTGGAAAGAAACAGGCCCTTCAGCCCAGAAACTCTGTGCTGTACATCAAGCACCCGTTTCCACTAACCCAATTCATTCTCCCAACCTTGCGTTCAGCTCCCCCAGATTCTATCATTCACCAACATCTGTCTGTAGGATTTATTATGGACTACAATGCCCCACAGTACAGCAATGTGCTCTAATCGTACGGTAGCCTGGAAACCTAATCATATTGAGTCTGCTCTGCATGCTGTACGCTATCCAGTTTTGATTTTACTTCAAGTAGATCCAATTGGAAATTATTTCCAAATGGAAGAGCACCAGATACAAAATTGGCCTGGGCACTTATGTGGACTATTCACGTTAGTACATCTGGTATTTTTCCACACATCGGTTCCACACAATCGGCTATTACTTTTGTGCCAGGACTGTTGTGAAATAATTTCAGTCAAACTGGAAGCACTTTGCACTAGTTTTTGCCTTTGGAGCTATTTAAGATGCCTGGTTGCTTGCAAGGGGAAGTCTATCACAACGCCTAGACAGGTCTAAGAAGGCAGTTTGAGCATTTTGCAAATCCATGGTGTGTGGCCAAACTAACAGGGTGTTTGTCCAAGATTTGGCTTTCAGGAAAGGGCCTGAGCTAGAGGAAGAGGTTGAACAGACTAGGGCTTTATTCCTTGGAGCACGGGCAGATGAGGGGTGATCTCAGAGAGGTTCAGTTTAATTTAGAGATACAATGTGGAAACAGGCTCTTCCGCCCACCGAGTCCACGCTGACCAGCGATCCCCGCACATTAACTATATCCTACACACACTAGGGACAGTTTACACTTATATCAAGCCAATTAACCTAGAAATCTGTATGTCTTTGGAGGTGGAAGGAAACCGAAGATCTCGGGGAAACCCCACGAATGTCATGGGAGAACCTACATGTAAGGCAGCAACTCTACTGCCACGCCACAGTGCCGCCCTTGTATAATAGCAAGAGAGGAATAGATAGGGTAAATGCACAGAGTCTTTTACCCAGAGTAGGGCAATCAAGAACCAAAAAACATAGTTTTAAGGTGACGGGGGAAAGATTTAATAAGAGCCTGAGGGGTAACATTTTTACACAAAGGGTGGTGGGTGTGTAGAACTGTCAGAGTAGGTAGTTGAGGCAGCTACTATCACAGCCTACTTTGATAGGTACATGGAAAGGATAGGTTTAGAGGGATACTAGACCGTGGGACCCATTGGGTCCTGTCCCCTCAACGAGCGAGTTATGGGGGTGTGGCCTGCAACGTCACACACACACACTAACCACCCCCCGTGGGAAGCGGGGTGGGGGAGGGAGGTGGAGAGGGGGGGGAAGATGGGAAAGGTGGGGGAGGGGGAGGGGAGAGGGGAGAGAGAGGGGAGAAAGGGGGGAGAGGGGGGATGGAGGGGGTGTGGAGGGGGTGGGGGGAGGGGAGAGGGGGAAGATGTGGGGGGGGGGGGGGGGGGGGGATGGGGGAGGAGGGGGGAGATGGGGGGGGAAGGGGGAGGAGTGGAGGGAGTGGAGAGGGGGGGGGGGGGGGGGGAAGTGGGAGGAGTGACAGGGGGGGGGGTGGGGGAAGAGGAGGGGGAGTGGGGGAGAGGAGGGGGGAGGAGGGGGGTGAAGGGGGGGGGCGTGTTGTAGAGGAGGGGGGAGGGGGGATAGGATAGGATGGGGGAAGGGGGAGATCGGGGAGATGGAGGAGGGAGGAGGGGATTGGTTGGGGGAGAGGAGGGGAGAGGGGCAAAGGGGGAGAGGGAGGAGTGGGGGAGGATAGCCGTGTGGGGGGGAGCAGGAGAGAGTGCAGGAGGGAGTGGGGGGGGGGGGGGAAGGGGGGAGCAGGGGGAAGCGGGTAGCACCGGGAGGGAGTGGTTAGCAGCGGGGGCGGGGGGGGGGAGTGGGCAGCAGCGGGGCGGGGAGGAGCGGTAGTAGCGGGGAGAGGGGGGATGACTTCACTCACTGAGCGTGGAACATAGCGCAGCTGGCCGCAAGGAGAAAGTTCTTCAAAAGCAAGTCGGGAAGCTCGTGAATGGTCGTGGGCGCTCCTGACCTCGGGAGACCTCGGGCGACCTAGGGATCTGCAGTACAGAGCCCACTTGCTCGTTCTTTCTGCGTCTTTTGAAGAACTGGCGGGGGGTGGATGGAGTCAGGGGGGAGGGGTGGTGACGTCACTCTTGGAAAACAGTGCCCAGCAGGCAGCGCGTTGAAAACTGCGCAGCTTGCGGTGGGGAGGAGAACCATTGTGATGTCATCAGCTCGTTAACTTCAGCTCGTTAACTTCAAAAAAGATTTCAGATTGGTGAAAAATGTTAGTAGAAAACTCAAGAAATAATGAATTAAATTTTCAGATGAGGTGATTTTTGAGATGATGAGGTATATCTCTACTGGAAAATGTAAAAATGCCACCTTTACCGCGTCGGGATTTAGAGATGTGAATCACATATGAGAACACACACACGCACACAAATAAATACATTCACATCCAAGATCAGAGTTTTATATTATAATAGTTCTGCCAAATGCAGGCAGGTGGGACTAGTGTAAATGAGGCATGCTGGTCGGCATAGGCAAGTTTGGTCGAAGGGCCTGTTTCCACTGTATGACTCTATAGAGTCTTCAAGTCAAAAGTGTTTTATCATCATATTCCCTGAAACGGAACAATAAAATAGATATGTAAACATGGTGCCCTGTAAACATTATAATAAACAACAAAAAAGTTCAGAAAACAAAACACAAACAATAATAGTGCAAAGACCAAAGCAATGTCCCCAGGTACATGTAGTTCAGAGCTTAGTTGGCGGTTGTAGTGTTTAATAGCCTGATGGTTGTTAGGAAGAAGTTGCTCTTGAACTTGGACGTTACAGCTTTCAGGCTCCTGTACCTTTTTACCGATAGAAGGAGTAAAATGAGAGCATGGCCAGAGCGGTGTGGGTCTCTGTTGATGCTGGCTCCCTTTTTATGGCATCGACTCCTGCAGGCCCCTTCGATGGTGGGGAGGTCAGTTGTTGTGCAAAATCATTTGCTTGCGCTGCAGGCCCTCAGTCTTAAACTTCACCTTCCCCCCCCAAAGTACCAATTGTCAATTGTCATCTACAACTTTCAAACCCCTACTCTATGACCTGTGAGCCTGCACACCTCTGCAACAGCAGGCTATGTACAGGATGAGGATTATCCCAGACCTCTCCTTTCTCTCTTGGATTTTTCTTCCTAACAACCCTTTCTGGGAAGAGATAAACATGAATTTCTCACAAGAATTCCTTCAGCATTTTGTATTCTGATCAAGGTAAGTTGGAAAATTAGCATTACACCCTCGCTTATGGGGGGACCATTCAGTGATCTGATAACAGTGGAAGAAGCTGTTCCTGATTCTGTTAGTACATGTTTTCAAGCTTTTGTATCTAATGCCTGATAGGAATGGGGGAAGCGGTAATAGCAATCAAGCCATAAACGAGCACAATAGGTAGTGCAATGTGCAAAATACTAGAGTTTGGAATATAGTGTTACAGCGTTATAACCTTATAGTTACAAAGTACAGATTAAAAATATACAAGCATTCTCTTGTATATATATTACCCCTGTGACCGTGTGGATTTCTCTGGGAGCTCTAGTTTCCTCCCACATTCCAAAGATGTGCTCGTTTGTAGGTTAATTGGCTTCTGTAAATTGTGTGCAGGATTGAACTAGTGCACGGGTGATCATTGGTGGGTGCAGACTCAATGGGCCAAAGTGCCTGTTTCAACGCTGTAGCTCTAAACTGATGTAAACTAAATTAAACTAGCCCTGAAGCATCTAAGGAAGCATTTACTCTGACCTGAGACCTCTGAATCTCCCATAATTTTTTTTTGCAAGTGGGTGTATCTGCCTCTCACCTTCCCTTGCAAGCTGATCTACATCTGCCGGTCCTGTGATGCAAATATTATAAAAGGGACTGACAGATAAGAAGCACTACAAAAACCAATCATAAGGCTACACAGCCAGAGATGTTTCACCTTCAGGAACCTTCTCATGAAAAATCCTTGATCTGAAACGTTAAAGGGCCTGTCCCACTAGCATGCAAATCCATGCGGCAAGCGCAGCCTAACGTGGTCACTTGAGCCGTACGGCCTCGCGGGGCCGGTCCTACTTCGATCGCCGGAGCCATATGGAGTTGTTTGGAGCTGGTCCCGACATCGCGCGAGGCTCCGAAAAACTGACCGTGTTACAAAATTCCGCTCGGCAACGGCCTGCCGGCCCGCAGCCGCCTCGCCGCCATACGTCATGTGCGAACCATCAGTTTTAAATGGATGGTTCACCCAGAATATTACCAGCTCCAATCAATCAACTCTGCTTTGGGTTTTAATTGTTGATGTTGGATCTTGTCAAAAGCTTTCTGAAGATCTAACCCAACTTAATTTAATCTGATGCTTTCCCCCCCACCCCCTTCATGAATTTGTTAATTGGTGCTTCAATTCGCTGTCTTTATCCATTGCAGCTGAGTTGAATTCCATGAGACAAATGTGGACTTTTAGTGATGATCACAATTGCCAGTAATTGAGACATATTGTAATCGGCAATCGAAGGGGACCTCACTCATCATTTTTCCATGCCAGCCATAAAGTCCCTTCTAGCTAATACAGGGCCTAGGGCTGGCATTCGTAGTAATTGTAAGCTTGGTTTAACATGAAACCAGGCTCATGTGGGGCTGGAGAGATGCTGTAGGTTGAAGAGACACTAGAGGAGTAAGTTGAGAGGCTTTTAGTTTAGATTTAGTTTATTATTGTTAGATGTACTGAAGAATAGTGAAAATATTTTTTGTTGCACCAGTTTGCCACTAAACCAACCAACTCCACCTTGATTTGGTTATCAAACCCGCTGACAAGGGAGGTGCCGTGGTAGTCTGGCGCGCCGATCTCTACAAAGCTGAGGCCACGCGCCAACTATCGGACACCTCCTCCTACTTACCCCTGGACCATGACCCCACTGACGAGCACCAGGCCACCATCTCCAGCACCATCACCAACTTCATCCACTCCAATGCCCTACCCGACCGAGCCTCCAACCTCATCGTTCCCCAGCCCCGCACAGCCCGATTTTACCTTCTCCCTAAAATCCACAAACCTGATTGTCCCGGAAGACCCATTGTCTCCGCCTGTTCGTGCCCCACCGAACTCATTTCCAAATACCTTGACTCCATCCTATCACCCTTGGTTAAATCCCTCCCTACCTATGTCCAAGACACCTCAGACACTCTCCGTCGTCTCCGCGCATTCAATTCTCTAGGCCCTCACCCCCTCATCTTCACCATGGACGTCCAATCACTATACACCTCCATCCCCCACCACGATGGTCTCACAGCCCTCCGGTTCTTCCTCGACCAGAGAAGCAACCCATACCCAGCCACTGACACTCTCCTCCGCCTAGCGGAGCTGGTCCTTACCCTCAATAACTTCGCGTTCGACTCCTCCCACTTCCTCCAAATACAAGGCGTAGCTATGGGCACACGCATGGGCCCCAGCTATGCCTGCCTATTTGTAGGTTACGTCGAGCAATCCTTGTTCAATACATACCAGGGCCCCATCCCCAACCTCTACCTCCGCTACATCGACGACTGCTTTGGTGCCACCTCCTGCACCCGCACACAACTGACTGACTTCATCCACTTCACCACTAATTTCCATCCGGCACTGAAATACACCTGGACCATTTCCGACACTTCCCTACCATTCCTTGACCTCACTATCTCCATTGCAGGTGATAGACTTCTAACCGACATACACTATAAACCCACTGACTCCCATGGCTATCTGGACTACACTTCTTCCCACCCTGCTTCCTGTAAGGACTCCATCCCCTACTCCCAATTCCTCCGTCTACGCCGCATCTGCTCCACGGATGAGGCGTTCCACACCAGGACATCTGAAATGTCCTCACTATTCAGGGAACGGGGGTTCCCCTCCCCCACCATAAATGAGGCTCGCACCAGGGTCTCTTCCATACCCCGCAACACTGCTCTCTCTCCCCATCCCCGCACTCACAACAAGGGCCGAGTCCCCCTAGTCCTCACCTTTCACCCCACCAGCCGTCACATACAAAAAATAATCCTCCGTCAGTTTCGCCACCTCCAACGTGACCCCACTACTCGCCACATCTTCCCATCTCCCCCCATATCTGCCTTCCGCAAAGACCGCTCCCTCCATAACTCCCTTGTCAATTCTTCCCTTCCCTCTCGGTCCACCCCCCCCCCGGGCACTTTCCCTTGCAACCGCAAGAGATGCAACACTTGTCCCTTTACCTCCCCCCTCGACTCCGTTCAAGGACCCAAGCAATCGTTCCAGGTGCGACAGAGGTTTACCTGCATCTCTTCCAACCTCATCTATTGCGTCCGCTGCTCTAGATGTCAGCAGATCTATATCGGTGAGACCAAGCGGAGGTTGGGCGATCGTTTCGCCGAACACCTCCGCTCGGTCCGCTGACCTCCCGGTGGCTCAGCACTTCAACTCCCCCTCCCACTCCGCCTCCGACCTCTCTGTCCTGGGTCTCCTCCATGGCCACAGCGAGCAGCACCGGAAATTGGAGGAACAGCACCCCATATTCCGTTTGGGGAGTCTGCACCCCGGGGGCATGAACATCGAATTCTCCCAATTCTGTTAGTCCTTGCTGTCTCCTCCCCTTCCTCAGCTCCCCTGCTGTCTCCTCCCACCCTCCAGCCTTCTGGCTACTCCTCCTTTTCCCTTTCTTGTCCCCACCCACCCCCACCCCCGATCAGTCTGAAGAAGGGTTTCGGCCCGAAACGTTGCCTATTTCCTTCGCTCCATAGATGCTGCTGCACCCGCTGAGTTTCTCCAGCTTTTCTGTGTAACCTTCAACTCCACCTTGAAGTGGTTTCGGATTCTTGCGAGTCTCCAGCTTTGCTCCAGTGGACTTGTTACGTTCTTGTGCAACAATTATTTCAAACAAACCCATTCTGATCACTGGTGCAAATGCTTCATATCTGAAGAAACTAATAACAGCATCTCCCTTCCCCTTAGCTATAGCATGTATGTTTCCATTTGTTTGCCAGTAGAATATGGCAATGCCTCGTTTGGGCAGAGGAAACACAAATGGCTGCTTTTGGAACTCTGTTAAAAACCATCCGTTGAAACTTTCAAAAACCACAAAAGGAAATTCTGCATATCTCCAATGTCCCTTTCCATTTTATACACCATAGAAAGTATCCTTGGTTTGGCAACTGCTCTGCCCAAAACCATGAGAAATTGCAGAATGTTATGGATGCAACCAAGACCACAACTCAAACCAGCCTCGCCTCCATCTATACTTCATGCTGCTTCGGAAAAGCAGTTAACGTAATCTTGGACCATTTTCACTCTGATCGTTCTTTCTTCTTCCATCAGGCAGAAAGGTTCCATGGTACTTTATTGTCACGTGCCTATGAACAGTGAAATTATTTTTTTGCTCACAGTTCAGTAACTATATATTATGTAAGTACATATGTAAGTACAAGAGTGTAATATAGTAGATTACACTGAGGCAATCTAAAAGAGTTGCCATGTTTCCAGCAGCAGATACAAAGCGTGAGAGCATGTATCACCAGATTCAGGAACAACTCCTTCCATGCCGTTTTTAGATGGCAAGAACCTCTGCAAAGCTAATGGTGTAGCCCCAATCTCCCAACCTACCTCTTTGTAGCCCTTGCACTTATTCTATCTGCACTTTCTTCAATAGAACTACATCATAGTTAATTTGATACAATAATAAGTGAAAGGGATGAAAGTTGAACACACATTACAATTCTCTTAGGAGAAAATACTGTTGCAAAGCAACTTCCTAGAAGTTTTGGAGGTTGCCTGCCTCCTGATTAACAATTGAAGCCTTCTTGCCTTCTAACCACTAGGGCCTCTGGTGAAACAGTGGATATTGATACCAATTCTTTTCACTTTCTGGATGTCGTGAATTGTCCAAATTGGTATTCGAGAATGTCATTGGGCATGATAATGGTGAAGGCAAAAGTGTGGAAGCAGTAACCATCTATCTGTGGAGGCAGCAGTGGGTAGTTCCAGCAATGTCCAGTCTTATTCCACAACATGTGCACCAGGCATCTTAAATCTTTATCTTTCTCTCTTCAGCCTCTTATGTCGTGCCAACAGAGCCCAACATAAACTCCAGAAACACTATCTTATCTTCCATTCGGGCACACTACACTTCCCAGGACTCAGCACTGAACTCTCCAGTTACAAGCTACAAGCTACATCTGAAGTGACTAGATCTGATGACCTGTAATGTTAACTCCTTTTTTTCTCCCCACTGAGGCTGCCGGATATGCTGAACATTTCAAACATTGTTCTTGATCTCGAGTTTCCAGCATAATTACAGTCATACAGTGCAGAAACAAGCCCTTCTCACCCTAAACCTAAAAAAAGACACAAAGTGCTGAAGTAACTCAGCAGGAGAGGCAGCATCCCTGGAGACATGGATAGGTGATGTTTTGGGTCGGGACCCTTGTTCAGACTGATTGGTAGGTCCATCACCCTGAAGAAGGAGCCCGACCCGAAATGTCCTCTATCTGTGTTCTCCAGAGATGCTGCCTGACCCGCTGAGTTACTCCAGCTCTTTGTGGGGTTTTTTTGTAAACCAGCATCTGCAGTTCCTTGTTTCTTCTCCTTGAACCTATGTCCTCTTGTTCTGAATCCTCCTTCCTTGGGTAAAAACTGCATTCATCTTATCTATTCTCCCTCGTGATTTTATACATCTCCATCAGATCACCCCTCAACCTCCTCCACTCCAAATAAAAAAGTCCTAGACTGCCCAAACTCTCCCTATAGCTCAACCCTTCAAGTCCTGGCAACATCTTCATGAATCTCCGCACTCATTGCTGCTTAATGACATGCATCCTGCAGCAGGGTGACCAAAACTGAACACCATACTCCAAATGCCACCTCACCACCATCTTGTGCAACTTTAATATAACATCCCAACTTCAATACAATACTCTGACAGATGATGGCAATTACATCAAAAGTTTTCTTGACTGCCCAATCTATCGGTGATGCCACTTTCCAGGCATCATTAAAATAATGTCATCGTTCAGGGAACTTTGTACCTGTTCGCCAAGATCTACAACACTCCCCAGGGCCCTGCTATTCACTATGAAGATCCTGCTCTGGCTTGGTTTCCCAAGATTCAACATGTTATATTAAAGACCATTAGCTATTCCTCAGTCCATTTGTCCAGATGGTCACGGTCCTGTTGTAGTTTTGGATAATCATCTTCACTATCTATGATACCGTCCACTGGTCACCGGCCTCCAGTCTGAAAACCAATCTTACACCATCACCCTCTGCTACCTTCCATGAAGCCAATTCTTTATCCAGTCCGCTGAGTCTCCCTAGATCCCATGTGATCTAATCTTCCAGCCAACCCAGTGGAACATTATCAAAGGCCTTGCTGGTCCATATAGACAACATCTATGGCTTTGCCCTCAGCCTTTTCGGTTACTTCAAAAAAACTCAATCATATTTGTAAGACATGATCTCTCACATATAAAACCATGATAACTATCCTTGATCAGCTCATGCCTATCCAAATGCATATATATCTTATCGCTGAGAATCCTATCCAGTAACTTGCCTACCACAGAGGTTAGGCTCACTGGTCTATGGTTCCCAAGCAGGCCTTCTTAAATAGAGGCACAACATTAGACACCCTCCAGTCTTGGGGAAATTGAATTGAATTGAATTGAATTGAATTAAATTGAATTGAATTGAATTGAATTTTTGTCATTCAGACCTTTCAGTCTGAATGAAATTTTGTTTCCCTGCAGTCATACATATTATAAAAATGACAAAAACACACAATCAACACAAATTTAACATCCACCACAGTGAGTTCACCAAACACCTCCTCACTCTGATGGAAGGCAAAATCTTAAAGCCTCTGTCTCTTCCATCTTTGTTCTCCCTCTGCACCAAGGTGATCCAGGCTCCATATGTTGTGACCCGAACGGGTGATGGTAAGTCCCGCGGCTCAACCGTGCTCCGCGAACGGGCCGGTTCAAACTCGGGGGTCCTCGCCGCCGCCACAGCTCCGAGACCGCCAGCTCCGCCATTAGGCCTCGGCGCAGACGGAGACGGAGACGGGGAATACAACAGAAAAAAGGTCACATCCCCCCGAAGGAAGAGACCAAAACATGTTTCTCGCACCCCACCCACACATATACACAACTTAATAAAACAAAATTAACCTCACTTGTGTCTAATGGTCATTTATATATCACAGCTGAGGATCCTGCAATTTCTTCTCTAGCTTCCCACATGTAGATTGGCTATTACAATGCTTAATAATTATAACTCCGCCTAATTATAACATTCATAGTGTAAAAACGTGCCCACTGGCTGGCAGTAGCTGTAGCAGTGTGAACGTGTAATGACCTGCTTGCAAGATCATGACCTGAACAATAAAGATGCTTGTGTTTCAACCTGTGTGAGTTTGAGCTCTTTACATGGTGTCAGAAAAACTGGTCTACCCCGGGTCTGTTTACCGTGATTTATTTTGTTTATCAGTTTTTATTTGTGAGTGATTTTGATGACAAGGCTAACTCTTGTCGAAAGCCTAGCGCGCTCGTGTTTGACTCCGATATTGCCGAGCAATGGCGAATGTTTGAGAAAGGCTATTCTCATTATATCCGCATCGTTCACCAAAACGATCCCAATGATTTGAAAGCATCACTCACTGCCGTTGAATTGAATATGATCTGCTGCTGACTCGTTTGAATTTGCACCACACCTCAACTAGACGAATGTGTCTAGTAGTGGTGCTGCTGTGGTGTTGTAAAAATTGTGCACAGCTGATCTATGGAAGTGAAACAACCTTGTCTGGTGGCCTGTGTATGTGTTTGTGTTTGAATCTATTTGACATTCGACTGTTGTGTTACCGTGGGTGAGGATTTGGATGTGCACTTTTTTGACCGAATGCAACAGGCTGATGAGCCTGTAGAACGATTTATCAGTGACCTGAGACATATCAGCTCTCGATGCAGATTTGACGAGTTGACAAATGAGCTAGTACGTGATAAAATTGTGGGAGGAATGAGCAACCGCAAGTTAAGGGTCAAACTGCTGCGGAACACTGAACTGACTTTGGAGCAAGCGATTCATGCTTGTTCAATGGCTGAGACTGTAGCACCACTTGCTGACTTTGATAGTGTTAACACTCATCAACAACTTAATGTGAATCTGGCTAGTTATTCTCCACAAAGATTTCAATACGTCCCGCAAAGATCAAAATGTGCCTGCCACGAGGTGCTCTAACTGTAACTATTTTCACCCAAGGAGTGCCAATTTTGCATAGCCCATGGGAATGCAAATTGCAAAGCTCTTTGAGCTTGCAATGAAAGTACAGCTAGCATTTGACGAGTTGACAAATGAGCTAGTACATGATAAATTGTGGGAGGAATGTACAGCAAGTTCAACACTGAACTCCTTTGGACGAAGCTGCACCTGTTCAACAAACTAGCACCACTTGATTTTGATGCACCATGAACAGGATGATTCTCAATCCCCGCAAAGATCAAAATGTGCCTGCCACGAGGTGCTCTAACTGTAACTATTTCCACCCAAGGGGTGCCAATTTTGCATAGCCCATGGGAATGTATGTCAGAATTGCAAGAAACTCTTTGCTAATTGTTGTCGGTCTAGTGGGAGTACAGCTTCAAGGACGAAGCTGCACCTGATTCAACAAACTGCACCTGATTCTGCACCATGAACAGGATGATTCTTCCCACGGGAACGACTCTGATAACACAGACACTGAGTCCACCATTCTTTCCCTAAACCTGTGCACCCCAGGCAAAATGACTGATCCTGCGGTGACAATGATAATCAATAACAAACCTCTGATCCAGGACAAGGGGTCACAGCTTAAGGATAAGGGGGAAATCCTTTAAAACCGAGATGAGAAGAACTTTTTTCACACAGAGAGTGGTGAATCTCTGGAACTCTCTGCCGCAGAGGGTAGTCGAGGCCAGTTCATTGGCTATATTTAAGAGGGAGTTAGATGTGGCCCTTGTGGCTAAGGGGATCAGAGGGTATGGAGAGAAGGCAGGTACGGGATACTGAGTTGGATGATCAGCCATGATCATATTGAATGGCGGTGCAGGCTCGAAGGGCCGAATGGCCTACTCCTGCACCTAATTTCTATGTTTCTATGTTTCTATGTTTCTATGATCGCCAAAGTCGATACGGCATCAGAGTAAACGTCATGTCACTCAAAGTGTTCAATAAGATAAGAACCACTGAGCTCATGAAAAAAGACTCCTCCACTCTACATGCTTATGGAGGGAAAATTCTACACCCACTGAAATGTACCATCAACGAACAGACAAAGAACTCACTCTTTTACATTATTCAACCAAGTTCTGAAACCCTGCTTGGCATCAACGCATGCCATGACTTGGGTCTGGTTTATTTCGGGCGTGCTGTCCACAAACTCTGTCTGACTGAGGAACCAACACAACAGATGCTATCCAACTATAAAGACTTGTTTGAAACGAAGTTACGATAAGACCAGCAAACTGCTCAAGCCACTCATTCAAGCCCAAGTGATCCGACTACAGACAGACACAGGACATACCAAACTGAGGTACATTCATGGCCCCTCAAAGGAACCGCGTTCCTACCTGGTCGATGTTGGTGATACCATCTGTAGATGCAACCGTCAACACCTCCTTCCTGTGAAGGAAAGGTGTCTGGCGCTCCAGGGACCTGATGCCCCACCGCTCAAGTTTAAAATGATCGCAGTTCCAGCCGTTCCAACATCTGCCACCGCCAGTCGCATCCACTTCCCCTTTTGGAACCGGCTCTCCAGTGCTTCCGCAACGGTCTTCCTTGGTTTCCCATACGGTGTCTCCCCATAGCACGACGGGCTCACTCAACTGCGGCCCCAACTTTTCGGAGGAAAAGGTTGATGAGGCAGCTCCATACTGTACGAGGACCGGGCGGGTTAGCAAGTCACCTGTTAGATACGGCGATTATGTTTAACCCCATTATTATTAGATGTGGCGATTTACATTTAACATTTTATTTACTCATTGTAGTTGTAATGTCTTACTAGAGATGTAGATTGGCTATTGCATGTTAGCCAATTAGAATGCTTAATAGTTATAACTCTGCCTAATTGTTAGGACATCCCACACAGTAAAACACACTATCCTCAAGACAACTCCATTAACTGCCGTGTTTCCCATGTCTGTCTTGTCTTCCACTATGGTAAAAACCGTGGACAAATACTCATTGAGCACCTTGCTCATCTCCTGTGACTCCATTCAGAGATGGTCACTTTGATTTCTAAAGGGCCCTGTTCTCTCCACAGCATAGTTACCCTCTTTGCCTTAATGTACTTGTAAAATCTCTTTGGATTTTCCTTAATGCTTTCTGCCAGAACTATCTCCTTTACTTTGGGAGGTAGTACTTTGGTCCTGCACCTGTAGTCATAGAGTCATGGAGTTGTACAGCACAGAAACTGGCCCTTGAGCCATACTCACCATGCCAATCAACATGTCCACCCAAGATAGTCATATTTGCATGTATGTGGCCCATATTCATATAATATTTTACTTCTGCCTACCTGAAAACATTAAAAATGTTTTTAAACATTGTAGTTGTAAACCCCTCTATCGCTTTCTCTGGCAGCTCATTCCCTTCACCCACACCTTATGTGTGAAACATTTGTCCCTCAGGTCCCTTTGAAATCTTTCCCTCTCTCCTTTTAAAGCTATGCCTTTTGGTTTTAAATTGTAATCATCCATCTTATCAATGTCCTTTGCGATTTTATTTACTATTATAACATCAACTCTCAGCCCACCTAAGCTCCTGGGAAAATCGTCCCAGCCTATCCTTTCATAACTCAAGCCCGCCAGTCCTGGTAATATCCTCAAGAATACAGCACTGTGGCACACTGGTAGAGTTGCTACCTTACAGCGCCAGAGACCAGGGTTCAATCCTGACTAAGGGTGCTGTGTGTATAAAGTGTGTACATTCTCCCTGTGACCGTGTGGGTTTTTTCCATGTGCTCAGATTTCCTCTCACATCCTCAAAAACGTGCAGGTTTGTAGGTTAATTGGCTTCTGTAAATTATCCCTAATGCGTGGGATAGAACTATTGTATGGGGATCGCTGGTCTGTATGGACTCAATGGGCTGAAGGGCCTGTTTCCACGCCGTATCTCTAAACTAATCTTTTCTGTGTGTTCAATCTGATCCAATATTGTGCCTGTGCAAATAATCCCATTCTCTTGGCTGTGGTTTACAGGGATATCATACCCCACAATGTATGTCTTCAGAACCATTCCAGCTGGTAGAGCCGCTACCTCAGCACCAAGACCCGGGTTTAATCCTGGCCTCGAGTGCTCCCTGTGTGGAGTTTGCATGTTTTCCCTGACTGTGTGGGTTTCCTATGGGTGCTCTGGTTTCCTCCCACATCCTAAAGACATGCAGGTTCATGGGTTAATTGACCTCAATAAAATCACCCCTTGTGTGTTGTGCATGGATAACATAGAACCAATGTGGCTGGGTGATCGACAGTAGGTGTGGACATTGCGGGCCGAAAAGCTTGTTTCCATCTCTAAAACTAAAACTAAAAACTAACTGCACATGCAATAGGTTGCAAATTTGATAATAAACTTGCAAACAAAAGCATTTTACATTAAACAGGCAAGTAAGGAGTATTTAGTACAAGAAGCGAACCAAATGCTAAATTTCATGTTCTCCTTGAAATATCAAAGTAACAAAAATCCTTATTCACTCACAATTGCTACAGCTTTCAACATGAAAATCAATTGATGAACTGACCAGGAGGAAGTCCATCAGTAGATATGGCATTCAAAATCCTTCAAATATACATTAAAGCAAATAATATTAAATATATATTTCCTTACATTCCCCAGCTGTCAAGTAAGTAGCATTTTATGAATTGACGAGAGAGGTTTGCATTATTGATCTGTGGCGAATACCATAAGTGATCTATCATATGAATTGCTGTGCAAGTGCAATGGGTGCACGGATCCAGATTTCCTGGGACCACACAGAGCCTAGTCCGCCTTGTTCATTAGCCTTTTGCTTATGGCTCACTATGTAACACCATCACTTTTCAAGCTAAAGGTCTGAGTGAAGAATCTATACCGACACTACACTGTCTTTCTAAGGGGGTGTTCATAAATTGATAGATCCATAAGACATAGAAGCAGAAGTAGGCTATTTGGCCCATCGAGTCTGCTCTACATTCAATCATGCCTGATTTATCTTCCAACCCATTTCTCCTGACTTCACCGTGTAAACATTGACATCTGTACTAATCAAGAACCAGTCAATTTCTGCTTTAAAAATACCCAAAGACTTGGCCTCCACAGCAATGGCGATGAATTCCATAGGTTCACCATCATCTGGCTAACGACGTTCCTCCTCATCTCCTTTTACATCTCCAAAGATGCGTTCTTTTATTCTGAGGCTGAGCCATCAGGTTCTAGATTCTCCCACTACTGGAAACATCCTCTCCACGTCCACTCTATCTAGGCCTTTCACTAATTGGTAGATTTGTAGGAATGAACTGCAGATGCTGGTTTAAACTGAAGATAGAGACAAAATGCTGGAGTAATTCAGCGGGACAAGCAGCATCTCTGGAGAGAAGAAATGGGCGATGCTTCGGGTCGAGATCCTTGTTTAGGAGTTAGAAGTTGGTTTTTTAAGGTGAAAAGTCAAAGGGAGCTTATTTTAGCTTCACAGTGGCACAGCGGAAGAACTGCTGCCTTTCAGCACCAGAGACCCGGGTTCGTTCCTGACTACAGATGCTATCTGTACAGAGTTTGTACGGTATCCCAGCATCCGCATGGATTTTCTCCAGGTGCTCCGGTTTCCTCCCACACTTCAAAAATGTACAGGTTTGTAGGTTAATTGGCTTCAGTAAAAAATTGTAAATTGTCTCCAGTGTGTACGATGTTTACAAATACACAGGACTAGATGTTAAAAGTCCAAAGTACCAAATATCAATTTATTCCCGATGGTGATGGGAGCCTTCTGCACTCACCTATGCTCCTCCAATGTTGAGAAAGGCTAGGTAGTCACGTTATTGGGGTTATCAAGTGGGCACCTACTTTCATCGACGTTTCGCTGATTGAACCCACGATGTCTCCAGTAGGCTCAGCGGTGCATTCTGGCATCCCAGGACCACCCCACTCTGCATCTGTCCAGTTGTTTATTTGGGAGACCAAATGGGGTCTTTCCTCTTCAGCCAGAGCCACTGGCTACTCCGCTCTGCCACCCGTGATGTTTCTTTGATGGCCTGGCGTAGGGCTTGTCCTCTGATCCCCAGGTCCTTCATCAGTCTTAAGGTAGATGATGCCATGAATCCTCGACATCCAACTTCTACCGGGCAGATCTTAGCTCTCCAGCCCCGCTGCAAGCTCTGTATATCGCAGTTTCTGTCTTTCAAAGGCTTCCTGCACAGCATCCCCCCAAGGGACTGTGGACTCCACAAAATACACCATGTGCTGGGAGCTCGACCAGAGCACAAGATCAGGCCTCAAGTTGCTGATGGCTATCTCTGATGGAACTGTAAGCCGTTGGTCCACATTCACCAGCATCTGCCAATCCCGGGCTGCCTCCGGCTGTTCAAACCTAGTCCTTGGTGGAATTTTCCATTGCCTTTGTTCACCCCCCCCCCCCATCCACCGAACAAAGGCAATTGTCTAAACTGGGTGGGTTGTTCTGGGCGGCAGGGCATTGTTGGCTGTTCTCCTGCGTTCCAGAGTCACTGCCAGGCATTTGAGCACTTGATTATGTCTCCAGGTGTACCATCCTTGGGAGAAGCTACTTTGCACCCAGTGAGTATGTGCCTAAGTGTGGCTGGTGTTGAACACAGGGGGCATGATGGATCTTCACCCAGCCATTGGTTGAGATTTTTTGGTCTAGGAAGGACATCATTGCCTGAATGAGGAAACATATCTTGCTCGCCTCCATCTCCCACATGTCCTTCCTCTTTTCCACACTCCCCCACCTCACCCACTGGCCCTGTTTAGCTTGCGACACAGCCTTGGCACACCTACTCAACTCCTCCAGTCAGCGTACTTCAGCCGCGACCAACTTCCGGCGCTCCAGTGATGATGCCTTGTTCCAGCAAGGTCGCTTTCCGCCAAGCCCCAAGCCACTTCTTCCATGTTGGATTTTCCCCACCATTTCGCCTTGGTGGAGAGCAGATTTTGCCTGCTGTGTCGCATTCTTAGCCATAGTATTAGTGTGCAGGGTAATTGCTGGTCGGTGCAGCCTCAGTGGGCCGAAGGATCCATTTCTAAATCCCAAAGCTGGTGTTTCTTAGCACCAGAAACCTGGGTTCAGGACAAACCTCTTGTCTATATGGAGATGACACATTCTCCCTGTAACCCTGCCACACCCCATATCGCAAACACATGTGGATTGGTGGGCTCATTCGTGACTGTAAATTTGAGGGATAATAACTAGGGAGAGGTGATGAGACTGTGGGGCGAATATAAAATGAGATCAATGTAGAACTATTATAACTGGATGGTTACTAGTCAGCATGGACCTGGTGGGCAGAAGGGCCTGTTTCTGTGCTCTATCTGTCTATGACTCTTAAGTCTAAAGCAATACATCTCCCTTCAACAATACTGCTAAGATTAAGATTTTCTGACCATTATCAAATTGCCATTTGTGGTCATCTTCCAAAACTAATCCAGATACTAATACTTACAGTATACCTCTCTTCTCAAAATGCCTGAAACCCAGATTTGATTCTGGCTACGGGTGCAATCTGTACAGAGTTTGTACATCCTCCCTATCACAGCTTGGGTTTTCTCGGGGTGCTGCAGTTTCCTCCCACGCTCCAAAGTAGATCATGTGTGTAGGTTAAATGGCTTCTGTAAATTTCCCCAGCAACTAGTGTATGGGTGATCGATGGATGGTTGGTGTGGACTCGGTGGGCCAAAGAACCTGTTTCCTCATTGCATCTCCAAACTAAACTGTTAAGCTAAACTTCTGCTTCTCATGAGTTAGTACACTTTGAAAGTATTTATCTGACTGAGAAGTGCGGACAACATAAGGTTTTGAGTGGTTATATATAAACACAAGCCTTTTTCAGTTATTTTGTCTATTTGGACAAGGACAGGTTGTACTATTTGAATTAAATTAGTTGCTGTGTCTTGTTACCTATAATCCAAGGAATAAAACACTGATTCACTCTTGAACATCATCTTATTCACTTCACAGTTCACTTTAAACAAAATGCAGGGACGCATTTAGGGGTCCACACGTAAAAGGTCTACAGTTCAATCACAAACACCTCATGTGTGATAGCCATGGGTTCTGTTACATTATAGTCAGCTGACCCTAAGTGTTGGCTTGTACCATTGATCTACCTCACAGCGCCGGAGACCCAGGTTCGATCCTGACCACAGGTGCTGTATGTGTGGAGTTTACACGTTCTCCCTGTGACTCATCCTTCAGGATACTCCAGTTTCCTCCCACATCCCAAACACGTGTGGGTTTATACATTAATTGGCCTCTGTAAATTGTCCCTAGTGTGTGGGGAGTCGGTGCGAAAATGGGATAACATAGAACGTGTGTGAACAGGAGATCGATGGTTGGTGTGGACTCTGTGAGCTGAAGGGCCTGTTTACATCCTATATCTCTGCCATCTGCATGTGTGAGGCCTGGCCAAGGTGGGCATTCAAGGGTTCAGGTAACGGGCAGTTGAGAGTTCTTGAGGGTCTGGTCATGTCTATATAACCATATAACCATATAACAATTACAGCATGGAAACAGGGCATCTCGGCCCTTCTAGTCTGTGCCGAACACTTATTCTCTTCAAGTCCCATCTACCTGCACTCAGACCATAACCCTCCATTCCTTTCCCGTCCATATACCTATCCAATTTATTTTTAAATGATAAAATCGAACTTGCCTCCACCACTTCCACTGGAAGCTCATTCCACACAGCTACCACTCTCTGAGTAAAGAAGTTCCCCCTCATGTTACCCCCAAACTTCTGTCCCTTAATTCACAAGTCATGTCCTCTTGTTTAAATCTTCCCTACTCTCAATGGGAAAAGCTTATCCACGTCAACTGTCTATCCCTCTCATCATTTTAAAGACCTCTATCAAGTCCCCCCTTAACCTTCTGCGCTCCAAAGAATAAAGACCTAACTTGTTCAAACTCTCTCTGTAACTTAGTTGCTGAAACCCAGGCAACATTCTAGTAAATCTCCTCTGTACTCTCTCTATTTTGTTGACATCCTTCCTATAATTAGGCGACCAAAATTGTACACCATACTCTAGAATTGGCCTCACCAATGCCTTGTACATGTCCCTGGAAAGGTAGCACACGGTGTCCATGGGCACTTTGAAGAGTTTCTGGGAACAATGAACACCGCAAGGGCTCAAGTGAGTCCTATATACAACTAACAGTGTTCTAACTCGATGGTGTAGATTGCAACAGATAACGGATTTGAAATAATGTAATAACATGATAATTGTGATTATGGAACAAAATCTCCTTTTAAAAGACAAAAAATAAATCTTCCATTTGTGACACGGGGTGCAGGTTTGAGCAGTGGCTGAGGACATAACATGTATTTACTGTGAGAGAACAGATTTAAGAGATTGGTCAAAACTCAAAGCAGATTTAAATGGAAATTTTTTTTTTTGTGTGTCAGGATGTGGGCTAGGCCAGTATTTATTTTCCTTTGCAAATTGCTCTTCGGGAGGTGAACCACCTTCCTGAACTGTTTCAGTCTTTCTGGCTCCCACTGTGTTGTGGGGATGGAGTTCCAAGGACTAGATCCTGTATCGATGAAGGAAGAGCAATATCATTCTCAGTCAGTGAGTGTGAAGGGAACCCACAGGTGGTGACATGTCCATCTAACCTTGTTCTTCTGCGGGTTACAGGCTGTGGACTTGGGAAATGCAGTCAGAGTAGCTTAGATGAGAAATTTCATTGCATTCTGTGGTTAGTACAGATGGCAGCCACTGTGGAGAAGGCCATGCATAGTTATCATGGTGAATGGAGTTCCAGTCGTGTGGGATGGTTGATAGTGGATGGTGTTGACTGTGATTGCAGCTGTGTTCATCCACACAAGTGGAGAGTATTCCATCATGCATTTTACATGAACCTTGAAGATCTTGGAAAGGCATCGAGGTTGCTTGGAAGGAAGTCACACACGACAGGATGTCTGAACTCTGACCTGATCTTGTGCCCATGTTTTTTTTATGTGACCACTTTGGTTGAGTTTATTGTTAATCGTGACGCTCGAGATGTTGTTGGAATGGAAACAGCAATGGTAATACCTGTTGTGGCAGCACCCTTCCCTTGGATGCCGCTCAGATCCCGATCACTGGCCAACAAGCCAAGAGAGGCCAATCTTCAGCATCACTGGTGACATCTGGGACCAATTGGCTTATCTTGTTTTGGCCACCTGAACCTTGACAGCCCCCTGCCTATAAAACCCAGGCATAGGAGGAAGAGGAAGAGGACGAGGAAGAGGAAGAGGAAGAGGACGAGGAAGAGGATGCGGATGAGGACGAAGACGAAGACGAGGAAGAGGAAGAGGAAGAGGAAGAGGACGACGAAGAGGACCAGAACCAGGACGAGGAAGAGGATGTGGACGAGGAAGAGGAGAGAAGAGGAAGAGGAAGAGGAAGAGGAAGAGGACGATGATGAGGAAGAGGACGAGGATGAGGAAGAGGAAGAGGAAGAGGAAGAGAGGAAGAGGAAGAGGAAGAGGACGAAGAGGACCAGAACCAGGAAGAGGAAGAGAAAGAGGACGAGGAAGATGAAGAGGAAGAGGAAGAGGAAGAGGAAGAGGAAGAGGAAGAGGTGGCACCTCCCTGCTAGTTGTAACCCCCTATCACATGTTCACGGAAGACTGAGCCACTAGGCCAAACCTGAGACCACCAGTACCATTGTGTGGTCAAGGCTGGGCTGCTGGGAAAAAACCTGACAGCCAACATCTCTATTGAGGTCAAGAATAAGTGGCTGAGGCAAACATGAGATGCCATTGCTTCTTCCTGGCCATGGAGAACTAAGGACTGTGCTCACACACACAAAGGCAAAGATGGAGCCAGTGACAGCCACTGCTGCCTCTTCAAGCCCAAAGCTGAGCAGCCAGGATAAACATGAGACTGCCAGAGCCTCCTCTTGTGGCAAAGGTGAACTGCAGGAAGAAGT
The DNA here is from genome assembly GCF_028641065.1 of Leucoraja erinaceus. Taxonomy (NCBI): domain Eukaryota; kingdom Metazoa; phylum Chordata; class Chondrichthyes; order Rajiformes; family Rajidae; genus Leucoraja; species Leucoraja erinaceus. The sequence continues at coordinate 21,481,833 of NC_073381.1, read as the reverse complement.
CTGAGATTGCCACACTTCCTCCTTCGAAGACCAGGACTGAGCTACTGGAACAAGCTTGTCTTGGTTTCTTGATTTCTTAGCTTCCTGGTCCTCCAAAATATTCCAAATGGAATTTAAACTGGAGGTTGTCAGAGAGAGGAGGAGAAGTTCTTCAGAGTAGGAGATTTTGCAGTGGAGCCAACAAAATGTGTGGGAAGGGACACAAAATGTTGGTATTACTCTGGGTTGGGCAGCATCTATGGAGGAAAGGAATGGGTTGTGTTTTGGTATATCTTCAATGTAATCTGCAGTTCCTTGCTACACATTTTGGCATCTCCTCTCTCTGGTGAGAGTTCTGTAACACCCTCTCTCACTGCTCCCGCTCTGTGTTTCTTTCTGCTCTCCATCTCCACAACCATGTTTTAACCTAGGCTCGACTGTTTGTGTGCCTTGCTGTCACCTTCCCCTCAGCCAACAATGTGCCTTTGTACATTTCCTTCATTATCATCAGCTTTGATCTGTCCTTTTCACACCTTGTATGCTCTTTGTACCCTTCCATATCTCTAGTTTCCCTCTCCCCTCAGTCTGAAGAAGGGTCTTGGCCTGAAACATCGTCTATACCCTCTCAAAGAAGCTAAGTTACTCCAGCATTTTGTCTACCCTCATCATAACTTGTTCTTCCACCAATTTGCATGTCATCGGCAAGTAATTAATAAAGTAAGTCAATTTAGAAACTATATAGTACTAGTATCTTTTCTTGGAATGATTCAGATTCAAATTCAGATTCAATTTTAATTGCAGAGCTGCTGTCTTGTGGCACCAGGAAACTGGGTTCAATCCTGACCTCCAATGCTTTCTGTGTGGAGTTTGCACGTTCTCCCTGTGAACAAGCCAATTTCAACCAGGTGCTCTTGTTTCCTTAAGAAGCGCAGGTTGGTGGGTTCAATGGGCATGACAAATGACCCCTGGTGCCTGGGTGAGAGATAGAATGGGGGGAGGGGGGGGGGGGGGGGGGGGGGTGGTGAGGTGGAATTTGTGAAAATGAGGGGCAAATAAAATTGGATGAAGAAAGGATTAGTGTAAAAGATTTGCTCCGAAGGTCCATATTCTGTATTGTATCTCTCTGTGGCATTTGACTCTATAACTCAAATCTTGATTAGTATGGGTATCAGGGATTGTGGGGAGAAGGCAAGAAAATGGGGTTAGGAGGGAGAGATAGATCTGCTATGATTGGATGGCGGATTAGACTTGATGGGCTGGATGGCATAGTTCTCCTTTTATCACTTATGAATTTGACAACTCATTTTATCTTTAACAGATAACCAGGAGAATTGTAAGCATGTTAGTGCTGGAGTTAAGGGTGTTCATTTCAGTGGCTCTATGGTGTGCCGGAGATGATGAATGTGCGACCTTAGTGTTTCATAACAATATCAAGCAACGGGTAGAGTTGGGTTGGGGGCGTGTGAGGTACAGTGAAGCTGACGTCAGTGAAAAGTGCCTGAGCTGTCCACGATCTTAGTGCTGAAATCACAAACCCGCCAGTTCCACTCAACCGGCTGAGAGAACAAATCAACACCTTCACACGGAGACTCTCCCGTCAGGAGCGCAGTTATGGGGTCCGTACTCCTGCTCGGTAAGTGAGATAATTTATTTATCTCTTCATTGGGTGCGTTGTACTGTCTTTTCCCGAGGTAAATATAAATGTTTCTACATGCCCACTTAAGAGATGTTTAATGCACTCATGAAACTCTTCAGCTGCAAGCATCAGTCGCGAACTGCGGTTTCAACTTTTAGCCCCTTTGTGAACAGTTCCTGTTGTTAAGGCTCGTCTGTAAAACGGTCTGAATGGAAATTTTATTGGAACAACCGAACGTCCTGGACTTATCACAACAGCCGAAGACCCTCGGAATACGTTGTAAATGTACGGGGGGGTCTAGTACACAGCAAGCTCCCACAAACGGCAAACCATCTGTTCTGTTCTTATACCGAAATATTGAACATAAAACAAACTGCTGGTGGAACTCAGCGGATCTAAACCCTATTCAGACTAGATACGGTAAAGGTGAAGAAATAAATGCTAATATGCCAATTCCAAGAAAGTTTTGAAAGTAAGTCGGGAAAACTAAGCTATGCAATATCGTTGTGAAATTAGGTGGATGCTCCGGAAAATTGTACGTCCTTTTAGTAAATTCCACTTGTTTCATGATAAAGAATCGCTCACTCGTAATGAGATTAAAGCAGGATATTAGTGTCTATAGAAATACCACCATGTTAAATCTAGGCACAATTATAACCACAATTGGGATCTATAGGTTCGTAGATGAGAAAATCAGACGGTCTAACTTTCTGAAATAGGCAGCTCTCATTAGTCACTCTCGCTGAATAAAGGGCAGATCGGATTAGGCGCTGGTAGAATGCTTCAGGGCGGGATGCCGTTTCAAAACATTTAACTGCTTCTTCCCCCAATCACTGCTCAAAGAAAGTAGAGGTGCACATTTCGCAGCATCAAGTGTATCTGCAACCTCTGTGTGATTTTCCATCTATGATGGGTATATGGAACCCGCTGCCAGAGGCTGTAGTTGAGCCAGGTACAATAGCAGTATTTAAAAGACCCTTGGACGGGTGCATGTATAGATGGGGTCTGGATGGATATGGGCTGAACGTGAGCAAATGGGAGTAGCTCAGATGGGACATTTGGATCAGTATGGAGGAGTTGGGCCGAAGGGCATCTTTCCATGCTATATGACTCCATAACTCTATGATTGCACAATATTGCATGCTTCATTAGGATATTGTGGGAATATTTGTGTGAAATTTCTTAGCTCACATTTTTAATACAACTTGGTGACTTTAATATGTACTTAAATTTGTTTATAAATGATATTAACACCAAAGTATTAACCCATCAATTACAAATGTTAGATTAGAAAGATCTTTTGAGTCATGGTGTTGTATAGCATGGAAACGAGCCCAACCTGCCCATGTCGACCAAGATGCCCTATCAATGCGAATCCTAACTGCCCCGCGTTTGGCCCATATCCCTCAAAACCTTTCCTTTCTATGTGCTTGTCCAAATATCTTTTAAATGTTTTTATCAAACCGGCCTCAAATACTTGCTCTGGGTGCTCGTTCCATTTACCCACCAGCTCCTGTGTGGAAAAAAGTTGCCCCTCAGGTTGCTAATAAATCTTTAACGTGTATATATTACTTTCCATTATTTAACACAGTGGTTTCTGTAGTGAATGCCATCTGATGATCAGTCAGTGTGGAGGTGCATTGCTGGGTTGGGTACCTTTATTCGCTGGACAATACTTCAGGTCATTTGATTCAAAACCTCTCAGCCTACTAAAAGGCACAATGGGTAGCGATTCCATCTCTTCAACACCACCCCCCCCCCCCCCCCCCCCCCCCCCCACCAATCTGAATACCCCCCCCCCCATTGCTGATTGGTAACATTTCACAAGGCTGAAACTAGAGTATGTGCAAGTTAAATTACGAATTTGCTAAAACACTTAAATGTCTGTTGGGAAAAGAGCATGTTACATTAGATAAATTAGTATGTTGTAAATAAATGATTTGATGGCCTAGAGAATGGGAGCCAGCATTAGTGGGGAGTAAATGCCTGCTTTCCCAGGACATGCAGAGCTGATCAAGATCAGCACTGGGTGAGTGCTTAGACTGCTGCTCCCGGCTTATCGCTGTCTGTCCTGTTTACTAATGGTTAACATGAAGATTCCAGCAGTCTCTATGTTGCGACAGCTCTTGAAAGCTAAACATACGCAGTCTTCAATGCTGATAACTATATTCTGCACTCTGTACCTTCCCCTTTGCTCTACCTATTGTACTTGGGTTTGAAGATTGTATTGAAGTATAGTATTAACTGATTGGATGGCATACAAAACAATGCTTTTCACTGTACCTCCCTAGACTTGCAATAATGAACCTAAGCCTCTTCTAAAAGACAACTGCCATGTTTGTGTGCCTGGTACAGCAGGGTCATTGATTACAACACCCAAAATAAGTCACGGTGACTGGAATTCATTGCATGTTAATCCCTGCTGGAACTGTGTAATTATCCTTTGTTCTTCTGCAGACCAATCTGCTCAAATCTGTTCATCATCTCTATAATTTACAGACCAGACAGTGAGCCTTGTCTAGTCTTACCTACCACAAATAAGTCATTATAATGGAAATCCAAAAGACTGCCGATGCTGGAATCTGGAGCATTAAACAAAGTGCAGGATGAATGCAATGGATCCACCGACATTTGTGGGGAGGAAAGGAGTTGTGGGCATTTCAGATTGAAATCCTGCATCAGGACTGAAAGTAGACAAGGTAGATAGCCATTAAGAAAAGTGGGGGAGTGGTGAGGCAGGGGCTGGTAGATGATCATTATAGTCATCTCTTGTTTTCAACCAGAAATTCTAGATTGAAATCTTTAATCTGGTCACTATCACTCTTTTTGTTTTGAGAAACGGAGTCCTCTTACAGAAGAGGCAGAGGCCAGAGGAATAGACATAGTCCATTCAGTCTCTCAGCCTTGCTCTGCAATTTAATTTGTCCATACCTGAATGGATTTGTTCCCAACTTTGCTTCTCAAACAGCTTTTTAAAATCACTGACTAACTCCAATGATGATGGAAGCTCTCCTTCCAGTCAATATATTTTTTGTTGTAGCGAAGGAACAGGAATATTATGACAATATCCACTATGAAAGTAAATACTGGCCGGCTTTCTCTGAGAAAGGAAACTGCAAGCATAATAAAAATTGGGAGATCACAAAGAACTGCAGAAGCTGGAATTTTAAGCAAAAGACAAGGTGCTGGAGTAACTCGGCGGGTCTGGTGTAACTGACCCACTGAGTTACTCCAGGACTTTATGTTTTATTTACTAAGAGTCCCCATTGTGCCCACAATAGATTGTAAGTGTGTTCACCAATATTAGTCTCACAACATTATCGGTTCAACTCTCATGCTCTTTTCCCTCGAGTTCTACATTCCAACTGCACCCGGCTGTTTTTAAAAGTGACAAATAGAATTTTACGATTCCTTCAAATTGCATTTTCATGGTTACGAGTTAATTAATGTTAATGGTTTTAAGCAAATGTTGTGTGTTGACTTGCGTCAGTAAAGTTAGCCACATAGTAAAGTCAGGCTTTAGTTCAAAGATAGACACAAGGTGCTGGATTAACTCAGTGGGTCAGGCAGCATTTTTGGAGAAAATGGATAGATGACTTTTCAGGTCGTGACCCTTCTTCAGACTTCAATTCAACTTTATTTAGGGATATTAACAATTTTTCACATGGTACACTCAGCATTATTATGGAAATTATCTTTTGCATCAGCAACAATCCAGAATTAGTTACTACAACATTTTCTGGGTGTTAAAGCCATAAAAAATGTTTATGTCTTAGACCGGGATGAATGTTAAATCGGTTGATCTGCCTTGTGAAAGGAAGCAAAAATCCATGATTTTAAGCACAAACTTCTATTAATAACGTAATTCATTTTATGTTGAGATTACTTTGAATGAGCAATGGATTAGTTTAGTTTTGAGAAACAGCATAGAAACATCAAATCCATGTTGACCATTGATTACTTGTTCACACTAGTTCTGTTATCCCACTTTTGCTTACACTCCCTACACATTAGGGGTAATGTTACAGCGGCCAATTAACCTCTAAACCCACATATCTTTGGGATGTGGGAGAAGTACCTGGAAGAAACCCTCACGGTCAATGAGAGAAAATGCAAACACTACACAGACAGCACCAGAGGTCGGGATTGAACCCGGTGTCTGCCCTAAAATGATGGTCATCTTTGTTAGCATGGACTAATTGGTCTGAAGGGCCTTTATGATGCTATGTTCCCATGACTTGTGTATGGTCACATGTAGCTGAACAATTTGTATTATTTATTCATTTTAAGGCAGTAGCATAATTAACAAATTTGAAGTTTATTGCAAAGATAGACACAAAATCCCACATAAAGAATTAGTATACAAACTTAAAGCACACGGTATTGGGGGTTCAGTATTGATGTGGATAGAGAACTGGCTGGCAAACAGGAAGCAAAGAATAGGAGTAAACGGGTCCTTTTCAGAATGGCAGGCAATGACTAGTGGGGTACCGCAAGGCTCAGTGTTGGGACCCCAGCTATTTACAATATATATTAATGATCTGGATGAGGGAATTGAAGGCAATATCTCCAAGTTTGCGGATGACACTAAGCTGGGGGGCAGTGTTAGCTGTGAGGAGGATGCTAGGAGGCTGCAAGGTGACTTGGATAGGCTGGGTGGGTGAGCAAATGCATGGCAGATGCAGTATAATGTGGATAAATGTGAGGTTATCTACTTTGGTGGCAAAAACAGGAAAGTAGACTATTATCTAGATGGTGGCCGATTAGGAAAAGGGGAGATGCAACGAGACCTGGGTGTCATGGCACACCAGTCATTGAAAGTAGGCATGCAGGTGCAGCAGGCAGTGAAGAAAGCGAATGGTATGTTAGCATTCATAGCAAAAGGATTTGAGTATAGGAGCAGGGAGGTTCTACTGCAGTTGTACAGAGTCTTGGTGAGACCACACCTGGAGTATTGCATACAGTTTTGGTCTCCAAATCTGAGGAAAGACATTCTTGCCATAAAGGAAGTACAGAGAAGGTTCGCCAGACTGATTCCTGGGATGTCAGGACTTTCATATGAAGAAAAACTGGATAGACTCGGCTTGTACTCGCTAGAATTTAGGAGATTGAGGGGGGATCTTATAGAAACTTACAAAATTCTTAAGGAGTTGGACAGGCTAGATGCAGGAAGATTGTTCCCGATGTTAGGGAAGTCCAGGACAAGGGTTTATAGTTTGAGAATAGAGGGGAAATCCTTTAGTACCAAGATGAGAAAAACATTTTTCACACAGAGAGTGGTGAATCTCTGGAACTCTCTGCCACAGTAGGTAGTTGAGGCCAGTTCATTGGCTATATTTAAGAGGGAGTTATATGTGGCCCTTGTGGCTAAAGGGATCAGGGGGTATGGAGAGATGGCAGGTACAGGATACTGAGTTGGATGATCAGCCATGATCATATTGAATGGCGGTGCAGGCTTGAAGGGCCGAATGAATAAATACAAGCGGCCATCCATATAGCAGAATATAATTAATGAATACATGGAAAAATACCAAGCAACATATCTTTAGACTTTACTTTAGACTTCAGAGATACAGCATGGAAACAGGCCCTTCGGCCCGCCGAGTGTGCGTTAAACTTGTGCTATCCTACATATCAGGGACAATTTACAATTTTACAGAAGCCAATTAACCTACAAACCTGTACACCTTTGGAGTGTGAGACGAAACCGGAGGAAACCCATGTGGTCAGAGGGAGAACGTACAAACTCTGTACAGACAACAGCAGTGGTCAGGATCAAATCCGTGTCTCTGTCGCTGTAAGGCAGCAACACTGTGCCACTGGGAACTGATCCGGGAAGAGTCCCGCAACAACATAGCTTATTTGTTGAAAAAATAAAGTGAAACACATATTTAATGTTACAATTAAATAATGTTAATATTTAAAATAATTAAAATGTGATAAAATATGTATTGGATTATAATGTGAATCTCTTTATTAATGCTACATATCCAATTGTTTGCATGCATGCAGAGTAACAGCAAATTCTATCTATGGCTGGACAGCTTTATATGCTTAACAATTAATGCAATCGGTGCTTTGGGATTGCCCATTGCTCAGGCACAGAAGCAGAATATATCGAGCTTTCATATACTTTAGTGTGCAACTTATTGGATATTTGTGGACTATTGTGAAGATAGACACAAAAAGCTGGAGCAATGCATAAAAGTGATGATGTTAAAGGAAGCAGGCCATTGTTAGCCGTTTGTTGGGTGAGAACGAGAAGCTAGAATGACTTGGTTGGGGGAGGGATAGAGAGAGAGGGAATACCACTGGGCTGTAAATTGCACAAGTGAAATATGAGATGCTGTTCCTCCAATTTGCTATTAAGCCTTACTCTGACAATGGAGGAGACCAAGGACAGAAAGGGTATGTATGAGGTATTGGAAGAAGAATTCAATTTAGCAACCGGGAGATCAGGTTGGTTCAGGTGGACTGAGCGAAGGTGATCAGTGAAACGATCGCCCAGTCTACGTTTGGTCTCGCCGATGTAAAAGAGTCCATATCTTGAACAACGGATACATAGATGAGGTTGGGGGAGGTGCAAGTGAACCTCTGCCTAATCTGAAAGGACTCTCGTAGTCCCTGGACAGAGTCGAGGGAGGAGGTATAGGGACAGGTGTTGCATCTTCTGTGGTTGTAGGGGAAGGTACCTTAACATAGAAATTTCACCAACTAGAATTTTTCTGGTAAATTGAGGATTGGGATAATGTTGATTGCGGGAGTCAGCCAGAAGACTGATGCAATCAGACTGACTAACCACATGTTTCGCACACTGCTCCACACGCCTATTAAAGATTAATTGTTCATTCACTGCCAATTACTGTTTGTGGTATGTATCTGCACAACAAGAGTGAGTTGTACATCAAAGTAATTAATTATAATGGGAGCCTCTTTATGTGAATTCGCTGAGACATGTGATGCAAGACCAATGCAAGAAACATCCTTGCACATTTCATTCTTTCTATATTACGATAATGACACTTTGCCTAGCCCCAGCCCTGCGACATGACCCTGTGTCATCGACAGGACAATGGCCTTTACAGCCAAGTTAAGACTCTAAGATTTTTTTTTAATTTTGGACTTCAGACTACAAGAATTTCTGAATTAAAGGACATTCTTTTAGAAAGGAGATGAGGAGAAATGTTTTTAGTCAGAGGGTGGTAAATCTGTGAAATTCTTCGGGGAATTATGGGTAGAAAACAGGAGAATGGGTTTAGGAGGGAGAGATAGATCAGCCATGATTGAATGGCGGAGTAGACTTGATGTGCCGAATGGCCTAATTCTACTATTCCTTGTGACATGACCTTAAGATGGTGTCAAAAATATGACGACTCATGTCTACTGATGCAGTGTGGTCTATTACCATACCCTCTAAGTATGATTGTGCACAATATCTAGTAGAATTGACATTGAACTGTGCAAAAATAAAATTATTTCACTGTAGATAGACGTGGCAATAAAGACATCTTTTTTAATAGCATGATCAGAGCGAATTGGTCACTTAGAAGAAATTCTGTAATGAGTGCTTGTGCCAACTAAGAAAGGTTTATTGCCTCCCAGACTAATGTTGGCATGACCCCTATAATCTTCAAGTTGTGCATGCAGTGATCTCATTTGTCAACATGGATGTAAATTGACAAGAAAAGTGAGAAAGATGTTCCTCGATATTATGCATTTCACTCACACCTGTAAAATTGATCCAATTTCTATGCCATATGCCATATAGAGAAACCTACCCCAAATACAGTGACAATATAGGGCAGATAAACATAAAACCTTACATAGAAAACAAGTACTAACACACACACTAGCATACGTTCTAACCAAGTACTAACAGTAATAGTGAAATTTAAGCCAGAATGACATATTATGGATTTGCCAACTATTGGTGTAGTTGTTGTACATAGAGACCCAACTGAGGATGTACTTTCATCATGTACCAGTGGGGCTATAGGAGGTAGAATGGTCATCGACAAAGATGTGGGACTGAATAATCTGATACTTAGAACATAAAGTGCTGGAGTTACTCAGGAAGTCAAGCAACATCTCTAGCAGACATGGATGGGTCTGAAGAAGGGTCCCGACCTGAAATGTCAACTATCCATGTTCTCCAGAGATGCTGTGTGACCTATTGAGTTACTCCAGCACTTTGTGTCTTTTGCTGTAAACCGGCATCTGCAGATCCCTGTATCGACATGGATGGATTACTGAGACTCTCCAGCACTCTGTGTTCGACGCAAGATTCCGGCATCTGCAGTTCCTTGTATCTCCATAAAACATTATTAGATGTACTCATAGCAGGAACATATTAATTAGTAAGTATCGGCTTGTACTCGCTAGAATTTAAAAGATTGAGGGGGGATCTTATAAAAACTTACAAAATTCTTAAGGGGTTGGACAGGCTAGATGCAGGAAGATTGTTCCCGATGTTGGGGAAGTCCAGAACAAGGGGTCACAGTTTAAGGATAAAGGGGAAATCTTTTAGGACTGAGATGAGAAAAACATTTTTTTACACAGAGTGTGGTGAATCTCTGGAATTCTCTGCCATCAGTATACCAAACATATTAAATCTAATTGAGGACTTTGGATCTTTCTCAGGATACAGAATAAACTGGAACAAAAGTGAAATTATGTCGATAAAACCGAAAGACTCAACACATCTCTTGAAATTCCCCTTTAAAATAGCCACAGAAAAATTCAAATATTTGGGAATTGAAATTACTAGAAACTATCACGCTATGTTTAATGCCAATTATAGCCCCTTACTTAAGAAACTAAATAATCTAATCAAATTCTGGAAAACACACCCGATGTCTTTAATAGGTCGAATAAATGCTATAAAAATGATCTTTTTTACCACAAATCCTATATTTCAATCAATACCTATATATTTTCCAAAAAGGTTTTTCAAAAAACTAGACTCAGACAATACAAACTTTATATGGGATTATAAATCCCACAGAATACAAAGAGCACACCTTAGTAAACCAAAAGAGATGGGTGGTCTAGCGCTCCCTAACTTTATGTACTATAATTGGGCAGTAAATATTAAAAATATGATTCACCTGCTGAACAACTCTGCCCAGCAGGTGGACTGGATTGTAATGGAGAGAGAGGACTGCTCTCCGTGTAATACAGGAGCGACTCTACTCTCACCAATGAATAACAAAAATTACAATAAAAATCCAATGATACATAGCACAATTAGAACTTGGAAACAAATAAAACAGAATCTAAAATTAAGAAATCTATCTCTTTTAATGCCAATGGTCAATAAACCGTCGTTTAAACCTTCAATTATAGATAAATCATTTACACAATGGGAAAGAATGGGAATCAAACTGCTCGGAGACCTGTATGAATTAGGAAAATTATTATTATTTCAACAATTACAACTGAAATATAATTTGAAAAATAATCAATATTTTAAATATCTTCAAATCCGTGACTATCTGAAAAAATACACAAAAGACTATCATAACATGCCCCCAGACATATTGGATGAAGCCATGAAGACAAAGGCTGAATCAGCAAATCTAATATCATACTTATACAACATTATTTTAAATATAGAATTACCTTCAACCGATGGTATTAGAAGAGACTGGGAACAAGAACTAGCTATAAAAATTTCAAAAGAGAACTGGGATAAACACTTACTATATGTGCATAAATGCTCGATCAACGTACAACATACTCTAATTCAATTCAAAACATTACATAGACTATATTATTCAAAAACCAAAATAAAGTTTTCCCCAATGTCTCACCCACTTGTGATAAATGTCAGTCTCAAGAAGCTACCATAGCGCATTCTTTTGTTTTTTGAATAAAAATCCAAAATTTCTGGAACTAAATATTTGAAATCTTCACAAAATTAATTAAAATAAGACTTGTACCAAAAGCAGAATGGATCATTTTTGGAATATCGGAAGGTAACCCCAAACTAAACGTGTTTCAAAAGAACTTACTTAATTACAGGCTAAGAATGGGAAAAAACTTATACTCAAATTCTGGAAAAACGCTCCAATACCAACAATAAAAATGTGGATTTCAAACATGTTCGAAACATTACACCTGGAAGAGATGAGACTCCTCCTAGCAGGCAAAGCAGACCACTTCCAAAAGACGTGGTCTGCATTCATGGAACTATTACAAGCATAAGGTGCAATAGTAATTTAAAAAATAAATGGTACCAGGATCTGGTAACGGGGGGTAAAAAAAACACGGTTGGTATATCCTTTTTTGCGGAGTTTTGTGTTATAATAGAGCGATTGTTTCTCCTTTTTTTTCCTTCTCTTTCTAGGGTCTTATTTCCTTTCTTTACTTCCTTCTCTAACTTCTTCTCTAAGGGGCTTTCTTTTCCCAACACTTTCCTGCACCTTCACGACTCTTGCTCACTTTCCTTACTTCTTTTATTTCTACCTTTTTTAAAGCTCGAAAAACAAAGTGGTATATTTTTTTTTTAAAAGAAGTAAAAAAAAAAATAAAATAAATAAATAAATAACGTGCTGGAGTTACTCAGGAAGTCAGGCAACATCTCTAGCAGACATGGATGGGTCTGAAGAAGGGTCCCAACCTGAAATGTCAACTATCCATGTTCTCCAGAGATGCTGTGTGACCTATTGAGTTACTCCAGCACTTTGTGTCTTTTGCTGTAAACCGGCATCTGCAGATCCCTGTATCGACATGGATGGATTACTGAGACTCTCCAGCATTTTGTGTTCGACGCAAGATTCCGGCATCTGCAGTTCCTTGTATCCCCATAAAACATTATTAGATGTACTCATAGCAGGAACATATTAATTAGTAAGTATCAGCTTGTACTCGCTAGAATTTAGAAGATTGAGGGGGGATTTATAGAAATTCTTAAGGGGTTGGACAGGCTAGATGCAGGAAGATTGTTCCCGATGTTGGGGAACAAGGGGTCACAGTTTAAGGATAAAGGGGAAATCTATTAGGACTGAGATGAGAAAAACATTTTTTACACAGGGTATGGTGAATCTCTGGAATTCTCTGCCACAGAATGTAGTTACATAGAAAAATAGAAACATAGAAATTAGGTGCAGGAGTAGGCCATTCGGCCCTTCGAGCCTGCACCGCCATTTAATATGATCATGGCTGATCATCCAACTCAGTATCCCGAATGTAGTTGAGGCCAGTTCATTGGCTATATTTAAGAGTGGGTTAGATGTGGCCCTTGTGGCGAAAGGGATCAGGGGGTATGGAGAGAGGGCAGGTACAGGACACTGAGTTGGATGATCAGCCATGATCATTTGAATGGCGGTGCAGGCTCGAAGGGCCGAATGGCCTACTCCTGCACCTATTTTCTATGTTTCTATGTTTCTACGTTTCTATAACCACTTATATAAGTAACTTAAACAATACTTGTATGCATCACTATTCACTCTAGTTCTCAGCAATATTTCCAGTCTTGTGATTAAATTGCGTGGAAATAGATCAGTTGCAAAAATGATGCTCATGCCTTAAAATTGATATTAATATTACAGGAACCAGCATGTTGTGTTGTGAAAATTAAAATAAATGAAGGTGGTAATATAGGCTGCTTTAGTGGAAATAGAATTGGAAAGGCAGCTAATGTGATTGCATTCTTCAACAGAAAGGTCAGAGGAATTATAGACTGGGTAGCTGGGTCATAACAGTGGCAAGCATATTGGTGTCTCCTTGAAAGAAAACAATTAAGAGTCAGTTTGAGAGGTTGAAGGAAATTAAGCAAAGCCAGCAGAAGTGAACAGTAGCCTGTGATTAAAACATTCATGAGCATCTTTAAGGATGTAATCAACTGACTGGATTAGGGTAAGCGAGGTGAGATTATATTTTGATTTTTATAAAGTAGATGAAAGCTTTTCCCTGAATGTGAACAGCGCAAATTGGACAGAAAATTGACAATATAATTTGCAGAGGGGTTAGATTCTCAATGGGAGTATTGTTCTAAATGCTTCTGACGGCAAAGAACATCCACAGAAAGTGGTTGTGAATTTATCCATATTAACTCGTGGTGCTGCTTAAGCAGTCTATCTAATTGTGTAGCTAATGCCCAATTACTGCAGAAACAGCGCTATTGATGCAGTGTATACAATTGACATGATGCTGTGCAGTTCAATATTAACCCAATTAACTTTCACCTTGATATTAAAATGATCGTTCTTGTTTTCAACTTTCTCTATGGTTTCCTTTCTCCCCTGTCTTCACAATCTCATCTGTTGATGCAATTAAAGGGGCTGACAGTCACCTCTTTCTGAATACAACTACTAATAGAATCCGCAAACAGACACAATGGTGAAGGAAGGTTGGTGTGTTTGCTCGCAGCGACCATCACCCACGACAGTGTGATTGTGTTTTTACTCATCCTTCACACTCTGTGGCAGAGTGCCTTTACTTTAGACTTTAGCGATACAGCATAGAAGCAGACCCTTCGGCCCCACCGAGACCATGCCAACCAGTGATCACCCTGTACACTAGGACTATCCCACCCACTAGGGACAACTTACTATTTTTGCCGAAGCCAATTAACCTACAAACCCTGTACAAACTGGAGCACCCAGAGAAAACCCATGGGGTCACAGGGAAAATGTACAAACTCTGCACAGACAGCAGCTGTAGACAGGTTCAAACCCAGGTCTCTGGCAATGTAATGCAACATCTCTAGCACTATGCTGACAAGCCAAGTGCTGAATGCCAAACTCATCTTCCATGGGTTTCAGAACCCCAGCCACAGACTGGACAGGCCAACTCCAGGTGCCACGGTGCAATTCCTAGAGTGGAATTTGGGCTAACCTTAGACTCATAGAGCTATACGGCAGATAATCAGGCCCTTCAGTTCTACTTTTCCATGCCATCCAAGTTGCCGAACCGGGCTACTCGCACTTGCCTGTTCCTGGCCCATATACCTTCATTTCTTTCCCATACACCCGTCCAGGAGTCTTTCAAATATTGTAATTTAACCCACCTCCAGTTTAAATTCCATTTGGAATATTTTGGAGGACCAAGAAACCAAGAAGAACCAGCTCCACCACTTTCTCTGGCAACATCTTCTATGATTCCACCAACATGTGTGTGGAAATGTTGGCCCCTCAGGTCCCCTTTCCCCTCTCGCATTAAACCTGTGCACTCCAATGTGAGAGTCAGAAAGACATGCAATGCTGGAGTAAAACAGTGGGTTAGGCAGCATCCCTGGAGGACATGGATAGCTGGCATTTCAGGTCAGGACCATTCTTCAGCCTTCTCTAGTTTCTCGAGGCTCACCTTCTCTAGACTCACCAACCCTGGGCAAAATCCAATGGCTAGTCACTTTACCTATGTCTCTCATGATTTTGTAAACTCCTATCAAGACACCCATCAATATCCTACACTCCAAGGAAAAAAGAACCCAACCTATTCATCCTTTTTCAAATTGACTGCATGGAACTCACCTGTACAGCTACCTCTTCATACAGATGCCAGTCTCTGGGAAGCATTGTTTCCTGGCTTGGTATGGCGACTTTTCCAGGATACAGGGCATAGATGATTTTATCACATTGTTGAATTCCTATGGAAGGCAATCATAGTCATATGGCACGGAAACGGGCCCTTCAGCCCACCAAATCTGTGCTGACAAACACACACCTAATTACATTAATTTCATGTCAATCCCATTTTATTCTCCACACAATGTATTTAATTCACCCCAGAATCAACCACTCACCTACACACTGGGAGCAATTTACAGCAGTTAATTAATCTACTAACCCGTCCCGTCCTTGGGATGTATGAGAAAACCGGAGCACCCGAAGGAAGCCCAGAGGGAGAACATGCAAACTCCACACAGCCAGCACCTGATATCAGGATCAGATATGGGTGGCTGGTGCTGTGAGCTAAGGGCTCTACTATATACACCACTGTGCCATCACAGTAAATTATTTTGATTTGATGACAACAAAGGGAGCACGAGCCAGGGAAGTGTATACAGAGAGAGAGATATTAGGGTAGACAGTCAGAATCTTTTCCTCAGGGTGAAAAAATCAAATACTAGAGGGCATAGCTTTAAGGTTTAAAGAAGATGTGTGTGGCCATTTTTCTACACAGAGGGTTATGAGTGCCTGGATCGTGCTGTTAGGGTTGATATGATACAGGCATTTAAAAGACTTTTGGATAGGCATATAGATATGCAGGGAATGGAGAGATATGTTTTATGTGCAGGAAGATAAGTGATGGTATTGACATCAGGTTCGGCACAGGACCTGTTTTTGTGCTATATTGTTCTATGTTCAATATCCATGACCTCTCCAAATGTGGAATTCTTCAAACACTTTGATCACTGTCTTGAACTGGAAGCTGATGCATCTGCCTTTAGGTATGCTGGAAGTTCTCTGTCAATGCTGGTGTCACCAGGCATAATGTGGATGTGATGTTGATTAATGTTGATTAATAACCTGCCAATAACTTTTATTTCAGGCATTGATGCGGGGGGTGGGTTTCTCCAGGAGGACACTGGTCCAGGACTTTGGTTTTATTCGCATTCCCTTTTGGTTCTCTGCATTAAAGTAATGTGGGGAAACAAGAAATGAGAAAATGCTAAGTAAACGTCACTCTCAGAAATAGCAACAGAATTGGAAGACGGAATGGTATACTCAGAATCAGAATCAGAATCACACTTTATTCGCCAAGTGTGTTTTGCAACATACGCGGAAATTTCATTGGCCAGGTCAGTCATACAATTAAAAGCAACAGGTCACTCAAAAACACATTGTAACATGGACATCCACCACAGTGACTCCCACACATTCCTCACTGTGATAGAAGGCGAAATAAAGTTCAAGTCCTTTCCCTTAGTTCTTCCTTGGTCGTGGGCCTCGAGCCTCCATTAACGGAACGATCTTGACTCCCGTAGCGGCGGCGTTCAGGCCCTCCGCATCGAGGCGATTCGCTCCCGCATCAGGGGGATGTCAGCTCCCCCGCGCTGGACGATCGAACCTCGCGCCGGGGCTGGCCGAACCTTCTGCGGTGTTGGAGCTCTCGTCTAGCCTCTCCCAAAGATTGCGAGCTGTTGATGGTAAAGTCCACGGTGGTCGTGGTGGGAGCGATCCCAGGCAAGGGATCAGCTCCGATGCTAAGTCCGCGCCCCGCGGTGGGGCTCACGACAGTCCGAGGAGGCCTCCGGCTCCAGCGATGGAAGGCCGCAGAGCACGCTGGAGAATGTGATCCGAAAATAATCACATCTCCGGCAAGATAGGAATTTGAATAAAAAGTCTCCCCCGATCGCCTCCCCCGCCTCCCCCCACATAAAACAAACCGAAGAACTTTCAAACAAACTTTTAACACACTAAAAAATAACATAAATAATGGAAAAACGAACTACTGCCGGCAGGGCGGCCCATCTCCCCGGCGCCCCTGGTGGTTTCTCCTCACTCAAGAATGAACCCCAGTTTCTGGCTCTGTGAGGCAACGGCTCTAACCAGTTTAGTTTAGTTTAGAGATATCCCTTCCTCCCACTGATTCCGTGCCGACCAGCGATCCTCGCACACTAACACTATCCAACACACACTAGGGACAATTTACATTTATATCGAGCCAATTAACCTACAAACCTGTACGTCTTTGGGGCGTAAGAGGAAACTGATCTCTGAGAAAACCCACTCGGTCACTTGGGAACGTATAAACTCCGTACAGATAGCCCCCTTAGTCGGGATCAAACCCGAGTCTCTGGCGCTGAAAGCGCTGTAAGGCAGCAACTACCGCTGCTCCACCATGCCGCCCTTATTGTTACCACCATTGTACCATTCTGTCGCCCTATGTGAGGAGAGACTGAATAAGATAGGCCCATGGTCTCTGGGGTTTAGAAGACTGAGAGGTGAAAATGTTACAACATGAAAGATTCTGATCAGGAGTAAACTTTCCTTTGGCTCTGAAAAGCGAAGAATAATTTGGAGTGTGCTGTGGAGAAATGTAAATCTGTGGAGTTTTATACAACCAATTGCAGATGTTTCATGGTTGAATAAACACAAGCCAGAGAGTGATGGGTTTTTGACTATTGTAGAAATTAAATGACATGAAGAATAAGAGGGGAGGACCTGCACTGATATTAAAGGGTAGAGAAGAAAGTTTTGTTGAACTATATGTCATCCTCCTGCTAATGTTGATGATGCCCATGGTGCTATCCTGCACAGATATAACCACTGTGGCCGGATTGAACACTATATAACAATGTTTCTCCATTATTCTCTTTAGCAGCAATTTTGATATCTCAAATCACCAATGGTCCTGGTCTGGAAACCACCAAATGTCTCCAGGTAACGAAATGGTGCATCGCCGACACAGGTGGCTGTAAGGATGTATGGAACTTAATTGAAGATGTCTGCAACCAGACAGGTACATAAATGAATGCTGTGTTGTAAACATGCTTGCATTAAACAATGACAAAAGCTTATGTTTATACGGGTGTCCTTTTTAACGTTGCAAATATTTTGCTTCTAATTTTCCACATTCAAAAAACAGCTGTTTCTCTTGCGCTACCTAAATGGATATAAAAGCGGAATTTATTTCTAAATGAACAATATTGGGATATTAAAATACTGATTTGAAATTGAATGAAATCTTGGTCAATTGAAAGTTTTATTCTGTGTTTAAAATGTAAAACATGAAGACATTAGAGATGTCAATTGCAAAAAGAATTATTTTAGTTTTTCTTGTTTTGTAAATTCCTTCGGTGATATTTTAAGTGGACGATGATTATATATATAAAGGTTATTTCATTAATTAGTGGAATAAGCATTATAAAGCTTTCGTTATTACATTAGATTAGTGTTTGATATTTCATAGCCCCATTCCCGGCCCTTGCATCCATTTCCTTAAGTTATTTTTCAAAATATTTACCTCCCTATTACAGGAAATTATACATTCTGCTTTCATTGCAGTTCCTGATTGTTAAGTTAAATATTATGGCCAAACTCTCCTTGAAATAAACTAATTAATCACTCCCTCTGCTCTTTCAATGGTAATAAACGAGGGTCATCCCATTAGCAATTCAGGGATTGGAGAAAATAGCTTCTCTCTATTTATGACCTCTCTTTTACACAGTAAGTTTACTCTTACATTATTAACACGGTACTGCAATGTTTACAACCACGTCTGTAAATTGATGGAGAGATTGCAAGTTGGAGACTTCAAGAGAGTATCCTAAAATGGGACAGATAGGGACTTGGTTTAGTTCGAGTGCAATATAAAGCAGTCAAGTCCATATCATTGCTTAAGAAGGAACTGCAGATGCTGGAAAATAGAAGGTAGACAAAAATGCGCTCGAGAAGCTCAGCATCTGAAGAAGGGTTTCAACCCGAAATGTTGCCTATTTCCTTCGCTCCAGAGATGCTGCCTCACCCGCTGAGTTTCTCCAGCAATTGTGTCTACTTTCCCTATCGTTGCTTCTCACTTAAAGCTTTATGAAATATTGGTAAGGTCACAGCTGAATTACTGTGTGTAGTTCCAATCACCACACTATCGGAAGTAACTGGGGAGGGATCAAGGAATTTCACTGAGGTGTTGCCAGGGATGGAGCATTTCAGTTACGAGGAGAGACTGGAAAGACCAAGTTTGCATTCCTTGGTGGAAATAGACACTAGACAATAGACAAAAGGTGCAGGAGTAGGCCATTCGGCCCTTCGAGTCAGCACCGCCATTCAATGTGATCATGGCTCATGGAGGTGGCGGGAGATGTGATTGAGGTGTGTAAAATTCAGGGCCATGGGTGGGATGTGTGGCATCGGTCACAACACTGGGTCAGCAATAACTACACTTGCGCTCATAGTAAGGTGAACTCTACGCACAGGCGTATTTCCAATGTTAAACAATAGTGACAAGGTATTCCAGGTCCACACAGGGATGCAGTCTTTCATCATCACTGTGGAGGCACAATTTATTTCCTTCGCTTGCTGCCCAGCTTCCTTCCATGCCTTACTTCCTTCCTCTCTTTGCTCCTTCCCCCAAATCCCCTTCCCCAAACTGTCCATTTAATTCCACAGACGCTGAGTTCCTGCAGCAACTCTTTTTGTTGTCCAGATTTCAGCACCGCCAATCTTTTATGCCTCCAAATCAGTTGTAAGGTTTATTCCCTGAGGTTTGTAAAATGCTGCATTGTCCATCTGCTTAAGGCAAAAGTCAGCCGTGGGCATTATATGTACATTATTAGTGGGACGACAGATAGCACAATGGGCTAAGAGTTCGGCTGGCGACCGGAGGGTAGCCGGTTCAAATCCCGCTTGGAGTGCATACTGTCGTTGTGTCCTTGGGCAAGACACTTCACTCACCTTTGCCTGTAATGGAATGTTACGGCGGCAGGCGCGGGCACACCGCGACGCCCTGTGTCTCCCTTTCAAGGGAGATGCTAAAAATGCATTTCGTTGTCTCTGTACTGTACACTGACAATGACAATAAATTGAATCATTTCATTTCATTTTTTTTTTCATTGAAACTGTGTAGTGAATGGGGCCTGAACACAATGTGTCTTCGACCTGGAAACCTTAGCTCTGCTTCTCTTCCCACAGATGCAGCCTGACCTGCTGAGTATTTCCAGCATTTTCTGTTTTTATTACAGAAACATAGAAACACAGAAAAATAGGTGCAGGAATAGGCCATTTGGCCCTTCGACCTAGCACAGCCATTCAATATGATCATGGCTAATCATCTAAAATCAGTACCCCGTACCTGCCATTTCCCCCAAATCCCTTGATTCCTTTAGCCCTAAGAGCTCTTGCATCTAGCTCCCTCTTGAAAACATCCACTGAGTTGGCCTCCACTGCCTTCTGTGGCAGAGAATTCCACAGATTCACAACTCTCTGGGTGAAAACGTTTTTCCTCATCTCAGTCCTAAATGGCCTACCCCATATTCTTAAACTGTGACCCCCGGTTCTGCACTCTCCCAACATAGGGAACATTTTTCCTACATCTAGCCTGTCCAATCCTTTAAGAATGTTATATGTTTCTATAAGATCTCCTCTCATCCTTCAAAATTCCAGTGAATACAAGCCCAGTCGACCCATTCTTTCATCATATGTTAGTCCCACCATCCCAGGAATTAACCTGGTGAACCTACACTACACTCCCTCAATAGCAATAATGTCCTTCCTTAAATTAGGAGACCACAATTGCACACAATACTCCAGGTGCGGTCTCACCTGTTCAACTGCAGTAGGACCTCCTTGCTCCTAAACTCAATTCGGCTCGCAATGAAGACCAACATGCATTAGTTTTATTCACTGCCTGCTGTACCTGAATGCTTACTTTCAGTGACTGATGTACAAGCACAACCAGGTCTCGTTGCACCTCCCCTTTTCCTAATCTGACACCATTCAGATAATAATCTGCCATTCTGTTCTTGCCACCAAAGTGGACAAGCTCACATTTACCCACATTATACTGCATCTGCCATGCATCTGCCCATTCACTCACAGGGTGACCTATCCACGTCACCCTGCAGCCTCATAGCACCCTTCTCGTAGCTCACACTGTCACACAGCTTTGTGTCATCCGCAAACTTGGAAATGTCACATTTAATTCCCTTGTCTTATTTGTTAATATATATTGTAAATAACTGGGGTCCCAGCAACGAGCCTCGCGGCACCCCACTAGTCACTCCCTGCCTTTCTGAAAAGGACCCATTATTTCCTACTCCTTACTTCCTGTCTGCCAACCAGTTCTCTATCCATGTCAATACCCTTCCCCCAATACCATGTGCTCTAATTTTGCTCTCTTGTGTGGGACCTTGTCAAAGGCTTTTGGAAAGTCCAGATACACCATATCCACTGGCTCTCCCTTATCCATTCTACTTGTTAGATCCTCAAAAAATTCAAGAAGATTAGTCAAGCATGATTTTCCCTTCATAAACCCATGCTGACTTTGACTGATCCTGTCACCGCTTTCCAAATGCGCTGCTATAACATCTATAACAATCGACTCAAGCATCTTCCCCACTACTGATGTAAGGCTAACTGGTCTATAATTCCCCATTTTCTCTCTACCCTCCAGTTTGCAGGAACTGATCACGAGTCGAAAGAACATTGGAAAATGATCGCCAACGCATACTCGATTTCTAGGGCCACCTCCATGAGTACTCTGGGATGCAGACCATCAGGCCCTGAGGATTTATCTGCCTTCAGTCCCAACACCCCATACTCTTACTAACTCTCCCAGATTTTTACATTCGCACCTACCAATTCACACGTTTTAGGGGTATGATAGGAAACTGGAGCATCCGGAGGAAACCACTCAGTCACAGAGAGAAGGGGCAAGAAAAAGGTGCAACAAAAGGAGCACTGAAGGTCAGCATTGAGCCAGAGATCTGGAACAGTGAGGCAGCAGCTCTTTTGGCTGCACCAGTCTGTTGTCTGATATCTAGCACTGGAGCAGAATAGGAGTGTTTTATCTCTCCATAAGCTAAAAACAACAACTGAGTATGAGAATAATCACCGTACAAAGACAGTCAATGCAAGTAAACATGGTTATTACATGGTTATGTGTGAATTGGTAGGTGTGAATGATAAAATCTGGGAGAGATGATAAGAATGTGGGGTGGATTTTTTACCCCGAGCAATCATCTTTCACACACCCAACTGAAGTTGTCTTAAAGTCGACAAAGGGATTCAGCTATTGCTGAGATATCTGACTAAAATAAAAGAACTAACTTTGCAATCTCTTTACATTTGTTCGGCCAATGTTTGACTGGAGCTAATTTAGTGGCAGGCTGGGGAAATGGATCGCATTTTATCCGGCTTGTTCTTCATTCGGAGATGGAAACAATAAAGTAAGAGAGCCATAGAACCTTTTCCAAAAGAGATATTTCATATGGAAAGACTCTTCTGAAGGCAACTTCACAGAACCGGTAAAAATTGAAAACATGGACTTGGTTGGGTCATTTCCATAGCTGTAATTTGAACCATGGCTGCTTTGAATAATTCAGACTATACTAAATCATCCGAATTCTGGCGAATCAAAAAAAAACTCAAATATATTATTCTTCTAATGCATTACAGGTGACGCTTGCACAGTAAAGGATCACAGCAGTTGTAACATAACCATTCAGCACTTAGCCAACAGTTACCCGGCATTTAGAGAGTGCAGCTGCCTTGAAGATAAATCATGCGACTTTTTCAGACAACTTGGAAGACAGTGCAGCAGCCAAGAAGGTAAATGCAGCACATGCACGTGTATAATGAGGTGGGATCAATGAAATTGCAAACAGACTGGTGTTTGATCATTCTTCAACCTCTAGCAATGGAAAAATAAGGTGACAGATTCACCCAGAATTAACACCTGTTTGAGGATTGCAGAGCAAACTTGGCAGAAGTGTTGTTAAGTATTTACACTGGAACAGTACCAATCAGCAAAAAAGCACCCCACAGCTCAAAACCTTGTGCAGTTAAGAGTAAATAGGGAATTTGGTTAAGGCCATTTCACATTAAAGGCAGTAAATAAACATATGGAACAAGTTATGAGCAAAAGGTCGTTGTTAAAAGGACAAGTTTTGAAGAAAAGAAGGATTGAGAGGTAAAATTGGGATTAACTAAAAACAGGCTAACTTTCTTGCACAATATCCTTTTCCTGTTCCTTAAATATGGCAGAATTTGCCTTTTAGATGTGGAAATCAAAAAGAAACCTTTAATCCCGTAGAGTTAGGAGTTTAAACAGGTGCATCAAAGTTATTGCTGAGATGTGTTCATGTGTTTTGGATAATCTTTTCATGGCCTTTGGCATTTCAACATTTACTCTCTTCCACATAGAGCGATCCAGGGCACCTACCCTTAGCTCGGGAGTGCCACCAGAATGGAAAAGACGCTTACGGATGATGAACACAAATAAAAGCACAAGGAAAGGCAATGATTGCCCGTCAGCGAAACACAGCTGTCTGAGATCCCCGAATTGCAGTTCAGTTTATGCAAGGTTTAAGAAGATGTGCCGGCACAAAAAGGATAATTGCAGCATCCCAGCCGTAGGGCAGAAGTGTCTAACCGCTTGGCAAGCATTGCAACGCACAAAGCTCGCCGGCTGCAGCTGTTCAAGGCAGGGGAGATTAAAGTGCCTCAGAATACGGACCAGCCTCGCCAGCAATGCCTGTGTACAAATTGCAAGTAGAAGGTTAAACACGAGCAGCGATGAAGAAAACGAAGTGAATATTCCTGGTGGGGACAACTATGCATTGGCATCAATGCTTTCCATCCCTTTGAGCATTGATTCTTTCATGTTTTGAGTCTGCTATTCATTTCGGGCCCACCTTTTGTGCATTATTTTCTTTTCACTGTTGTTTCTCTTGCAGGTGCAGCTGAGTTCATGAGGGGCAGGAAATCAGCCGCAGAGTTCACCGCACTTGCCGCATTCAATGGTGAAAGTAAGGAAAATAAGAACCTTGCCTGTCAAGAGCAGACATTCGGAAATGGCACATAAATATCCCATTTTACACATTCTCGTAATCAATGACAAGACAACCCTTCTAGATTCTCGACTTTACTTTCTTTGGCTGTAAGCTCAAACTTTAATTGTCTAGATCCGACATTGCCAGTTTTACTGACAGATTACACAGATGAGTTTAAAAGTCCAATAATGCAATGTGTAGGTGACATATCAAAACTTTATCATTGGATTCTCATCACTCTATAATCATGGTCAGAGCATTTCACTCGGCTCTTTGCTCATCAGCTTACAAAGTCATTGAAATTCCATTGTTGAGAGGGAGTTAGGTCACTTGCTGACACTGGGGGGTGTAGAAGATAATGCACAAACTGATCCCAGCTAGTTCATTGAGCTGCCTAAAACTTTTAAACTATGCTTCAGAATAGATTTCAAGTATCAAACACTTGGCACCAAAGTCAGATGATGTGAGACCACACGTTGGAGGAGCAGGAGTTGGAGAGGGTGCAGAGGAATCTCACGAGGATGCTGCCTGCTTTGACGAACTTGCTAATGAGAGAAATTGAATCGGCTTGGCTTGTTTTCTTTGGAATAAAGGAGGTTAAGGGGTGATCTCATATGGTGTATAAAATTATACGAGGCATAGATAGGGTAATAGTCAGAACCTTTTTTTTATGATATGAGTTTCATTGGGTAGATGAGTGTAGATGTAAGATGAGGGGACGAAGTTTTAAAGAGGGTTTAAGAGGGAACTGCAGATGAACTGTTTTTTTTTTACACACATGGTGGATGTCTAGAAAGCGTTGCCAGAGGACTTGGTGGAATCAATTACAATTACTATATTTAAGAGACTTTTGAACAAATACTTAAATAAGCAAGAAGTAAAAGGATACAATCTTAATGTGGGTAAATAGGATTGGTGTAGATGGGCAAAAAAGGTCAGCATGGATGTGCTGGGGCCATTTCTGTGTTGTACGACTCCGAGCTCTTTTTTTTTAAACCAATATGAATGTCCATCTATCTTGAAAGTTATACTCCTGCCTTTGTGTTGGTGTGCCTTCAGAACCATAATTGGAAATCAATCATTAGTATGCAGTTTCACCAGTGCTGAGTAAATATCCATATTGATTTCCAGTGACCCTCTTTACTCACGAGAATAAATGTTACAAAGTAAAGCCACAATAATCAAGCATACTTGAGCTTTTGGCAACATCAAACTAGTACATTTTCTGACCTTTTGGATATGATTCCGCTTAATACTCCACAGTTTTAATTCATTAAAAAAAAGACAACAACATAATACATTATTTTTAGTGAGCTTAGTAGTCTGAGAACTAGAACCTGATGAGCTGCAAGGGAGGGTGGAAATGAGGACCCAGTCAGTTAAAGGGATGTAGCAACTGGGGCCCTAGTGTGCTAAAGGAAATGCAGGAACCAGGGCCCTAGAGGTAAAGGGAGAGTGAACTAGATGCTGCACCTTGCAATTTGCAAACAATGCATCAATAGGTTTTTACTGGAATCAGCATTGAAAATCACATGATCTGATTGACCCTGCAAAGCTGTTACACACTCACACTGTAAATGAAATGGTGTTGTGGTGCGTCAGTTAGATCCCACTACATGTCCAGGCCCAACTCTATTTAACTCGAGGAGACCTCAAAATCTTAGCTCTCAACAAACAACAGTCTAGAGAATGGCTGTTGGAAAATATTAATTATCAGGAGAGATCGGATAGGTTGAACTTAATTCCCTTGGAGCTTAATTGAGCTATATACATGTTCTGGTAGCCTGGGGCAAGAGTAAATGAGGACTTATCTCCATTATGAAATTAGCCAAAAAATGGGGGATAGTTTTTAAATAAGGGGTAGGATTACACCTGAAATGAGGAAAGACATCACAATCAGTAGGTGGTGAGGTTTTGGAGCGCACTGGGTGATGGGGCACAATCCCTCATCGTATTTAAGAAGTCCTTGGATATGTGGTTGGACGTCCAAGACATAACGGATAAATCAGGCAGCTTTTTTTTTTCAATCAGCACAATTTGTGCGTTGGAAATGTTCTATGACTCCAAAGGAGTAATCCAGTGAACACACACCAACATGCATTTACAGAAATATTCCTCAGAGCATAATTTTCTTGCCTGGAATGAGTTGCCAGAGGAGGTACTTGAGACAGGAATTATAATAACATTTAAAGGATATTTGGACAGGTACAGGGATAGGAAAGGTTTAGACGGATATCGGCCAAACACTGGCAGGTGGGAGTAGTGTTCATGGGGCACCTTGGTTAGCATGGGCAAGCAGGGCCGAAGGGTCTGTTTCCATGCTGTATGACTCCATGTCTCTCGGCTATTTTACCTCAGACATTACCCTACGTTCTCTGATAGAAATAAAAACCGAGAGAACAGGAGTGGTCATTGGCCTTTCGGCCCTGCTTCAACATGCTACACCTGTTTCTGCTTCTCACTTTGTCCCTTGCTCCCTTTCATCTTCTCCTCCCTGAATGTATTGGCTTGGCCCCCCCCCCACTGCCTCCTGGGTTATAGAATTCCACAGGTTCACCCCCTTGAGGGGAATGTCTCCTGATTCCGGTTCTAAATGGCATATCACTTATCCAATGCTGGATGTAAATTTTTGCTCTTAATTCGATGCAGGTTCTTTGTTTATTTATGCAACCTTGTAATCTCAGGATGATTTTTCATTCTAAATTGATGCAGTAATGTATTTGTGTAACTTAATCTTTCCTGCCGCTTAAAACAATTTAACAACAAAAATATGGGGGACTATACATTGCTGGCAAAACGTGCTTTTATTACCCAATGAGCTGTCTTGTTGGATTGCATTGATCACTATGGTGAGGCATTCCCACCACACTGTTGGGGATGGAAATCCAGGTTTACATCCAGCGATAATGATGGAATATAATTTGTCAAGGTTGTGTGTGTGGGCAAACCTTTTACCCTTGCCCTTCTTCAGTTTAGTTTATTGTCAAGTGTACCGAGGTACAGTGAAAAGCTTTTGTTGCCTGCTAACCAGACAGTGCAAAGACATTACATGAATACAATCAAAGCCATTTACAGTGTATAGATTCTTGGTGGTAGAGATCACGGCTTTGCGAGCTTCTGTTACAGCAGCCGAGATTAGTACCTGCAATGTGTTCTGTGCAGCAGCCATTGTGTGCCAGTGCTGAAATAAATCATGAGAATGGTCCATGGAGTGTCAATCTAAAGCAAGGTCCTGCCCTGAAATACCATCTGTCCATTTCCCTCCTCAATGCTGTTAACTAAAGTGAATGCTTGCAGTCCTTTGCCCAGGGTAGAGGATTCTAAAATTAGAGTGCATAGACTTATGGTGAGAGGGGAAATATTAAAGTGGGACCCCAGGAGCAACTTTTTCATTTAGAGGGTAGTCTGTTTCCCGATTGAGCTGCCAGAGGAAGCTATAGTAGCTGATACAATTGTGACTTTTAAAAGATATTTTGAACAGATATGTGGATAGGAAGGGTTTAGAGGTGATATGGCAAATCAGATGCACCCAGGATGCCAACTTGATCGGCTTGGACAAGGTGGGCCAAAGGGACTATTTATAACGAAGAGACAAGGGACTGTGTCTCTCCATTATCTCTAATGCTTCATGTCATTGTGAGTTCCCCCAGCAGTTTGTTTTCAATCAATCAATCAATCAATCAATTAATCCAGTTTTATTCGTCACATACACATATTAGTGCAGTGAAATTAATTTGCCAGCAGCGGTACAATCAAAAAAGAACACACAATACACAATAAGATTTAACACAAACATTCACCACAGCATTCTTCACTGTGGAGGAAGGCACAAAGTACAGTCAGTCCTCCTCCATTTTTCACCCTTGGTCGGGGCTATAAACCTCTGCCGTCATCGCTACGGGCGACCGGATGTACAGGCCCTCTCGTCGGGGCTTGGAAGTCCCGCATCGGCGCTTTCCTACCGGAGACCGCGGCCTCAGGATGTTGCAGGCCACAGGCTGGCGGTCGGAGCTCTTCTCTGGCTGTCCCCAGTGAGGTAACCTAGGCTCCGGATGGTAAGTCCACGCTGCGCCCACGGCTAGAAGCTCCACAGACCGCGGCTTCGGGATGTAACAGTCCACGGACCAGCGATCGGAGCACTCCCATCTGGCGACCCCGGCAAGGGCTCGCCCGCTCCGCGATGAAAAGTCCACGCTGCTCACGCTGCTGAAACTCCGGGCCCGACTCCGGGAAAGGCCGCTCCAATCCAAGCTGTTAGGCCGCGAGGGACGCGACATGGAAAAAGTCGCCTCTCCGTGGAGGAGGCGACGGAAAGCGGTTCCCCCTACACAAGACACTAAAACAAACATTTGGACACACTAAAAAAAACAAAAAAGTAGAAATAACAGACACGCTGCTGGCAGGGCAGCCTTCTCGCAGCGCCCCCTACTGACCCTGCTCAAGATTCCAGCATCTGCAGTCTCTTGATTCTTCAATGGGCTGCTTTGATGTGGATGGTTGTGCATTTTGGTAGCTGTTAGAACGGCATAGATGCAGGCAAGTGCACAGTATTCCTTCACCCGTCTGAATTGTTCTTTGTAGATGTTGGAAAGGCTTTGGAATGTTGGAAGTCATTCCTTACAGAATACCACGTCTCTGACCTGCTCGTGTAGCCATGGTTCTTGCGTGGCTGGTCCAGTTATGTTTTGGTCAGTAGCAGCATCCAGGATTCTGACTTCAACTATCTTCAACTACCCCACCTCACTCATTTACTTGTCATTTATTGTGGCATGCATTATTTGCCCTTGCACATCCCATTTTTAAATGATTGAAAGATACAGTATTGACACAGAGGGATGGGGAGTATATTCCCTAATAAAGTGTTTCATATATTACTGAGCAAATGCAATTCATTGCACAGATGTGAGTAAGGTCGTGGATAGATCATGTAAAAGGATAAAACCCCAGCAGTTTTTCAATGTGGGCGGTTTGGAAAGGACAAAACGATTTCCTAAGAATTGTAAATCTAGCCATTCTGTAAGATGAGAACATAAGAAAATCAGAGCAGGAGATGGGCACGGTCCCTCAAGGCTACCCTACCATTTAGTACAGACACGGGCTGATCTGCCCTAAGCTTCATCTCCTCTACCATGAAGGGTCTGGATGTTCCGGTACAGAAATTATTAATGGCTGATACACTGGTACAAAAATTAAGTTTGAAAGACTGGCAGGAATCTTCCCTTCCCCCCTGCTTACATTCATTCTTGTAGCCTCACAATTCGCAACTCTTCAATATTTTTGTCTGACACTTTTTTTTCCATTTGTGGCCTTTGTCCAACCATCTGCCTATCAACCCCCCCCCCCCGCCTGTGTTCACCGAATATCTGCCATACTTTGTCCTGCCCCTCTCTCTTATAGCTTTCTTCACTGCTCCCCCCCCCCCCCCCCCCCCTCCCCCTCAGCCTCCCACAATATCTGAAGAAGAATCCAGACCCAAAATGTCACTTCCCCACTTTCTCCAGAGATGCTGCCTGGCCCACTGAGTTACTCCAGTACTTTGTGTGTTTTGTTTTGAGGACCAGCATCTGCAGTTCCTTGTTTCTACAGTAGAAAGCTACTGTTTGTTGCAATTGAAAAAGAGGGAAGATAATGTTTGGTTGCAGAGATTTGACTATGACTTTCTATAAGTCTGTTTGGTTGGCTATATCTGCACCCATATTGAACACAGACCCTCATACACTATATGTGGTCCTTGGAAGAGGTACACCACAGGCCTGCCAGAATGCTTCCAGGGTTCAATAAAATAAATCATGAGGAGAATTTGTACTTACCAAGCTGATGTTCCCATGAGGTTAAGAATTGACTGATGGTTTAATTGAGTATACAGAGATTAGACTGTGGTTTGATCAAAGAAATGCATGTTGCTTGCACCTGATAAGGCTCCAAGCAAGGCTGTGAAATATTTGCTCAGCAGACTAATTACTTTTCCACGTCAGAACTGTGGGCTCTGATTGTGTCCTGGAGGCACATCAACAGGGATGGACCTGCATGGATATGGGCCAAGGATAGGTGGGAATCAAGGGAGTGATCGGTGGCAGTATCATCCCCACAGATAAAGAAGACTGTTGCTTTTTCCAGTCCCTTAATAAGGAACCTCCAGATTCAGGGACAGTTTCTTCCCAGCTGTTGTCAAGCAACTGAACCGGCCATTCTGAGGCTATGGCCTCTGGTCCTAGACTCTCCCCTCTCCCACTAGTGGAAACATCTGCTCCACATCCACTTTATCCAGTCCTTTCACAATTCGGTAATTTTCAATGACGTTCCCCCTCATCCTTCGAAACTCCAGTAAGTACAGGCCCAGTGTCGTCAAACACTCATGATATGTCAACCCACTCATTCCTGGGATCATTTTCGTAAACCTCCTCTGGACCTTCTCCAATCCCAGCACATCCTTCCTCAGATATGGGGCCCAAAACTGCTCACAATACTCCACATGCGGTCTGATCAGCGCTTCAACATTACATCCTTGTTTTCGTATTCCAATTCTCTTTGACATAAATGCTCGCATAAATGATGTGCCTGTGACTGTGATCCCTTTGCATCTAGAGCAGAATCATTCCATGTCTTGCTTGAAAGTGACCGAGCAATGCATCAAGGATCAAGACGTGTGCAACAGGCATTTAACTCCTCAGAAGAAGGCGTGTCCTCAAGCCCGCAAGCAATGCAACCTTGAGGATTGTCACAGAGCCATTCGATCCTTTTACACCAAGATCTCGCCAGACCTCGCTCAGATGTTAGTGTTCTGTGGGTGCAATCCGTCTGATGACCTTTGTCTGCAGGCAAAGGAAACCCTTCACAACAACTCCTGTGCCAATTACATGGACACCGTACCTACGTGCCTACATCTGAGGGAGAAGTGCCTCGCCGAGGATATTTGCAGGTTAGTTCACCTTTAAAGGGTATCTGTCCAGGACGTTACTGAATGCGGCCTCAAATGTGGAATGAAAACAGCAGGTGCCCAGTTCAGTAGCATCTGTGAAAAAATAAAGTCATATTCCAGTTACAATTACTTTTCATCAGAGTGTGATGAAAGGTCACCAAGGTGAAACATAGCAAAGACACAATATGTTAGAGTAACTCAGCGGGTCAGCCATCAAAGATATTCCCTTTGTTCTCCTCATGATACCTGAATTAGGGGGGATTAGCCACAGGGAGAGGTTGGACACTCAGATTATTTTCTCTAGAGTGCACGAGGTTGTGGGGAAACCTGATAGAAGTATATACAATTATGAGAGACATAGATAGAGTAGTCAGCCAAGACCTTTTATTCCCAAGATGGAAATATCAAATACTAGTGAGCATAACTTTAAAGGGAGAGGGGCAAAGTTTAAAGCAGATGTTGTGGGGAAGATTGTTTGCACAGAGATTAGTGAATCCTTGGATTGCACTGAAGGGATGGTGGTGGAGACAAATACGGCATTTAAGAGACTATTGGATAGGCACATGGATATACAGGGATAGGAAGGATATGGATTATGTGCAGCCAGATAAGAGCTGATCTTGGCATCATGTTTGGCACAGACATTGTGGGCTGAAGGGCCTGTTCCTGTGCTCTACTGTTCTATACACTATGCTCTATGCACTATGCACTATGCACTATGGTCTATGCACAATGCACTATGCACTATGCACTATGGTTTATGCACAATGCACTGTGCTCTATGCAATATGCACTATAGTCTATGCACTATGTTCTATGCACTATGCTCTATGCAATATGCACTATAGTCTATGCACTATGCTCTGTGCTCTATGCACTATGCTCTATGCAATATGGTTTATGCACAATGCACTATGCTCTATGCAATATGTACTATAGTCTATGCACTATAGTCTATGCACTATGCACTATAGACTATGCACTATGCACTATGGTTTATGCACAATGCACTATGCTCTATGCACTATGCACTATAGTCTATGCACCATGCACTATGTTCTATAAGCATGTCATTTGTGCTTACAGATCAAGATATGAATTGTTTCAAGTAAAGTGTTGGGGCCATTTGATGGGAATGTGCAGTCAAGAATATGATCCGAGCTGCCTTTCAGGGCTCAGCTGGAATGAATGGACCTGCAAGGCTGATGCAGAGTGCATGGCGGCATACATCAGTACCCGAGGCACTCTTCTTCAGGTCCAATGTACGTGCAATGGCATCACGAGAGATGACCAACCGTTTTGTGAACTATTCCAGCACATGCTAAATCATCAAGTGTGTTTCAGTAAGTCATACTATAATTATTTCTACAGTCCCATGACCATTCCATCCCTCCCTCTTGAAGTTGTTGCCACGACCGTATATTCACAGATCCATGTTATGAGGAACAACAGTGTATTAGTTAAAGGTACACAAAATGCTGGAGAAACTCAGCGGGTGCAGCAGCATCTATGGAGCGAAGGAAATGGGTAACGTTTCGGGCCGAAACAGTGTATTAGTTAATATGTTTGCAGAAACCATTTTTGATGAAAAGAGAAAGGTAGGAATCATTTGTCCAATTTAGGTTTCTATTTGATCGTTTTCAGTGCATATTCAGCTTAAAATGCCCATCAATGAAATGTAGCCACTGATTGGGAGTCAAAAACAAAACATTACAATATATTTAAGAATTTACTTTACTTTACAAATACAGCTTGGAAAATTCAGCCCACTTAGTTCACTCTGACCATGGATCATTGATCATATGTACATAAGTTCTATGTTATCCCACTTTTGCATCAGAGTAATTTACAGACTTTACATAGAAACATAGATACATAGACAATAGATGCAAGAGTAGGCCATTCGGCCCTTTGAGCCAGCTCCGCCATTCAATGTGATTATGGCTGATCATCCACAATCAGTACCTCGTTCCTGCCTTCTCCCCATACCACTTGATTCCACTAGCCCTAAGAGCTCTATCTAACTCTCTTTTGAATGCATCCAGTGAATTGGCCTCCACTGCCTTCTGAGGAAGAGAATTCCAGAAATTCACAACTCTCTGTGTGAAACTCAGAGCTCCCATGGATTTTGAAGCAACAGCAACAAAGAGTAGCAGGAGAAAGCATTGATTGGCTCTAGCCCTAGTGGGAGGAGAGTTAGAAGAGGGGAAAACAGTAGAAAAGGAGAGGCAAAGCACAGGCAGACTTAACTCAGAGCACCCGTGGAATTTGAAGCAACAGCAACAAAGAGAAGCAGGAGAAAGCACTGATTAGCTCTAGCCCAAGTGGGAGGAGAGTTAGAAGTGAGTCAGAGGGGGAAAAACAGTTTAAAACTGAGGAATTTGGTTTGAAAATTGGTAAATTGGTAAATTAGGCAATTTATCGGTCAATATAAGCAAGACGGCCCTAAGTGTGCGGCAGTGAGGTAGCGGCCTTGTGAGTCTTCGGCGAGGAGGCTGAGGAGAGGACATAAAGTGTGAGAGGATGGAACGTGGTGAACACATGTCGGGGCAGATGAGACAGTGTGAGGTTTGCAGAATGTGGGATCCCAGGGACACGTATGGAGCCTCTGGCTGCTACAACTGTGGCAAGTGCATCCAGCTTCAGCTCCTAAAGGGCCATGTTGGGGCACTGGAGAAGCAACAGGGTGACCTCAGGGCCATCCGGGAAAACGAGAGTTTCCTGGACAGGACCTACAGTGAGGTAGTCACACCGAGGTTACGGGAAGAACCAAGGTGTGTGACAGAGAGAAAGGGTGGAAATCGTGGAGTGCAGAACACTCAGGTGGCTGTGCCTAATGAAAACAGGTACGCCCTCTTGGGGACTGTCTGGGGAGACGATGTTTCCATTCCGAGTGGCGGACACGTCAGTGGCTCCAATCCAAACAATCCAATTGTCTATTGTCTATTGAAAACGTTTTTCCTCATCTCAGTTCCAAATGGCCAACCCCTTATTCTTATACTGTGGCCACTGGTTCTGGATTCCCTCAACATCGGGAACATGTTTCCTGCATCTAGCGTGTCCAATCACACAATAATTTTATATGTTTCGATAAGCTGGGATGTAATGTTAAAATTGTACAAGGCATTGGTGAGACCAAATCTGGAGTATGGTGTACAATTTTGGTCGCCCAATTATAGGAAGGATGTCAACAAAATAGAGAGAGTACAGAGGAGATTTACTAGAATGTTGCCTGGGTTTCAACAACTAAGTTACAGAGATAGGTTGAATAAGTTAGGTCTTTATTCTCTGGAGTGCAGAATGTTAAGGGGGGACTTGATAGAGGGATGTCTTTAAAATGATGAGAGGGATAGACAGAGTTGATGTGGACAAGCTTTTCCCTTTGAGAATAGGGAAGATTCAAACAAGAGGACATGACTTCAGAATTAAGGGACAGAAGTTTAGGGGTAACATGAGGGGGAACTTCTTTACTCAGAGAGTGGTAGCGGTGTGGAATGAGCCTCCAGTGGAAGTGGTGGCGGCAGGTTCGTTGGTATCATTTAAAAATAAATTGGATAGGCATATGGATGAGAAGAGAATGGAGGGATATGGTATGAGTGCAGGCAGGTGGGACTAAGGGAAAAAAGTTGTTCGGCACGGACTTGTAGGGCCGAGATGGCCTGTTTCCGTGCTGTAATTGTTATATGGTTTCTATAAGATTCCCTCACATCCTTCTAAATTCACATGAATACACTTTAGACTTTAGAGATACAGTGGGAAAACAAGCCCTTCCGCCACCGAAAATATTGATTGAGTTGGCCTCCACAGTCTTCTGCGGCAAGAAATTCCACAGATTCACCACCATCTGACTAAAGAAGTTTCTTCTCAACTCTTTCCTAGAGGAGCGTCCTTTAAATCTGAGGCTATGACCTCTAGTTCTGGACTCACCCACTAGTGGAAACATCCTCACCACATCCAATCCATCCAAGCCTTTCACTATTTACATTTCAATGAGGTCCCCCTCATTATTCTAAACTCTGGCAAATACAAGCCCAGTGCCGTCAAATGCTCAGCTCCTTCAATAGGAGGGAGTTAGATGTGGCCCTTGTGGCTAAGGGGATCAGGGGGTATGGAGAGAAGGCAGGTACGGGATACTGAGTTGGATGATCAGCCATGATCATATTGAATGGCGGTGCAGGCTCGAAGGGCCGAATGGCCTACTCCTGCACCAAATTTCTATGTTTAATAGAACAGGTGACATGTTTTAAAAACTTAAAACATTGAACATTAATTATGAACATTTAAATTAAGTAAATTAATTATGATAATTAGTAAATGTACTTACCTGGGTCCCATTTCCTCACCATTGTAAAGAGTGGCCCATTATGAGAGGTATAGATAGGGTAGACAGTCAGAACCTTTTTCCCAGGGTGGAAATGTCCAACACTAGAGGACATAGCTATAAGGTGAGCGGGAGAAAGTTTAGTGGGGAAGTGCAGAATTGTTTACTCAAAAAGAACTTAAGTTTATTATTGTCAGTTTAGTTTTGTTTATTAATGCCATGTGGTCACCGAGGTACAATGAAAAGCTTTGTTGTGTGCTTTCCAGTCAAATGATTATGATTACATAGAAACATAGAAAATAGGTGCAGGAGGAGGCCATTCGGCCCTTCGAGCCATTCATTGTGATCATGGCTGATCGTCCCCAATCAATAGCCCGTGCCTGCCTTCTCCCTATATCCCTTGACTCCACTAGCCCCTAGAGCTCTACCTAACTCTCTCTTAAATCCATCCAGTGACTTGGCCTCCACTGCCCTCTGTGGCAGGGAATTCCATAAATTCACAACTCTGGGTGAAAAAGCTTTTTCTCACCTCAGTCTTAAATGACCTCCCCTTTATTCTAAGACTGTGGCCCCTGGTTCTGGACTAGCCCCACATTGGGACATTTTTTCCTGCATCTAGCTTGTCCAGTCCTTTTATAATTTTATATGTTTCTATAAGTCCCCCCCCCCCATCCTTCTAAACTCCAGTGAATACAAGCCTAGTCTTTTCAATCTTTCCTCATATGACAGTCCCGCCATCCCAGGGATCAATCTCGTGAACCTACGCTGCACTGCCTCAATCATAATGCCCCTGTCCCACTTAGGAAACCTGAATGGAAACCTCTGGAGACTTTGCGCCCCACACAAGGTTTCCGTGCGGTTCCTGGAGGTTGCAGGTGGTTGCCAGTGGAAGCAGGTAGGGAGACTGACAAAAACCTCCGGGAACCGCACGGAAACCTTGGGTGGGGCACAAAGTCTCCAGAGGTTTCCGTTCAGGTTTCCTAAGTGGGACAGGGGCATTAGGATGTCCTTCCTCAAATTAGGAGACCTAAACTGTACACAATACTCTACATGTGGTCTCACCAGAGCCCTATACAACTGCAGAAGAACCTCTTTACTCCTATACTGAAATCCTCTTGTTATGAATCTTGTTATGATTATAGTCAAACCGTCCACAGCGTACAGATAAAAGATAAATAAGACAACATTTAGTGTAAGGAATGCTGCTGTTGAAATAAAGATTTAAAGGAGTGAAGTGATTGTAATGAATGATAGCAGAGCCACTTCTGGGACCAGCACACAAAGAGTCGCCTGGCTTCAGCACCTTCCTAGTTACGCCAGCCTTGGTTATGAATGATTACCAAATATCCTTGCAATTTTCTGCCATTCAAACCATTGAATCCATAAGAAACACTGTAGGACTAACTCAGGCGGTCCTGTGATAGAGCAAGGGATGAATATTCTTCTAGTTCATCAAGAGATAACATTCTTTCCATTCACAATATAATAACTTCCATTCTAAAGAAAATGAGAATCTGTTCTGTCACGGGAAAGGCTGAACATGCTGACAATAAAAATATAGCCATTCCGTGCGATGTAATCATTGCATCAAGTATACCCAGTGAATTGCTGCCAGGTTAAAGCAATTGCTGCAACTTAAAGAGGTGATAGAGGATCCCTGTATTACCACTATAAGATCATTCCAATTTTCATGTCAACTTTTTTTGTCAAAATGTTTCTTGTTCTTCTTCTTCTTGCATATGGCGTGCACAGCCTAAAGTTGTAGGACAACTTGTTATATTTGATCTTACTTGATTGTGCATGCCAGGTTGATTGCATTCGTTGAAACAGGGCGGTCCCAGGTTGCAATCGGGTTGCAATCTCCCACCCCAAAATGTTTCTTGTTGCAGCTTTATAAGTCATTCGTTTGGCCACAGTTGAAGAATTGCTTACAGTTCCGGTCACCCCAATCCAGGAAGGATGTGGAGGCTTTGGAGAGAGTGCACAAGAGATTTGCCTGAATGCTGCCTGGATTATAATGTATTAGCTACAGGGAGAGGTTGCACAAATTTGGATTGTTCTCTGGAGCATTAGAGTCTGAGGGGATAGCAGTATATAGGGAAGGCAGGGACATGCGGTCAGGGGAAGCAGGGGAGGCAGAGCCTCACCTGTCATACTCCCCATGAAAATAGCTGTGAAGAAAAGTAAAGGAAAATAATAATAAAATAAAATAAATATTAAGAATCGGGGCCGATTAGCCTACAAACCACATGATATGGAAGAAGACTGGAGCACTCCAGGGAAACTCATGAGATCACAGGTAGAACATGCAAACTCTGCACAGACAGCACCCACTGTCAGGATCGAACACGGGGGCTCTACGAGCTGCACCATGGTGCCGCCCACTGATACAGCAGGGCAGCATGAAAGTTCCGTAAGGGCAATATGATGAAGAGTAAGAACTAAATGTCACCAGTACAAAATATAGTCTGCCGGTTTTCCATCAAGATATGCAGCTTAACCCTCCAGCAGTTTATTTTTCAGTAAGAAAGAAAACTAATATTTTTGGATAGGCATATGGATATGCAGGGAATTAAGTGATATGGATTATACATAGGCAGGGCATCATGGTGGCGCAGCGGTAGAGTTGCTGCCTTGCAGCGCCATAGACCTAGGTTCCATTCTGACTAAGGGTGCTGTTTGTATGGAGTTTGTATGTTCTTCCTGTGATCTGCGTGGGAATCCTCCCACACTCCAAAGACTTACAGGTGTGTAGGTTAATTGGCTTCGGCAAAATTGTAAATTGTCCCTAATGTGTGTAGGTTAGTGCCAGTGTATGGGGGCTGGTCGGCGTGGACTCGGTGGGCCAAAGAACCTGTTTCCGCGCTGTATGTCTAACTAAACTAAACCTAAACTAAAGCTAAGAGATGGTCTTTCAACACAGGCATTATGGGCTGTAGTGATTGCCAATTTGTCAATTTCAGTGTCTGACATTTTGGTTTGATCACTTGTACATGCTGTACATCCTAAATTCTATGTTTCATGTTTTATATTTCCTAAAAACAGTTTCATTTGAACTCAACTAGTTATTAGAGGAAGGAGACATTGCATCGTAGTCATAGAGTCATAGAGTGATACAGTGTGGAAACAGGCCCTTCGGCCCAACTTGCCTACGCCGGCCAACAATGTCCCAGCTACACTCGTCCCACTTGCCTGCTCTTGGTCCATATCCCTCCAAACCTGTCCTATCCATGTACCTGTCTAACTCGTTCTTAAATGATGGGATAGTCCCATCCTCAACTACCTCCTCTGGCAGCTTGTTCCATACACCCACCACCCTTAGTGTGAAAAAGTTACCCTTCAGATTCCTATTAAATCTTTTCCCCTTCACCTTGAACCTATGTCCTCTGGTCCTAGATTCCCCTACTCTGGGCAAGAGACTCTATGCATCTACCCGATCTATTCCTCTCATGATTTTGTACACTTCTATAAGATCCTCCATCATCCTCCTGCGTTCCATGGAATAGAGACCCAGCCTACTCAACCTCTCTCTATAGCTCACACCCTCTAGTCCTGGCAACACCTTGTAAATCTTTTCTGAATCCATTCAAGCTTGACAATATCTTTCCTATAATATGGTGCCCAGAACTGAACACAATATTCTAAATGCGGTCTCACCAACTTCTTATACAACTGCAACATGACCTCCCAACTTCTTTACTCAATACTCTGACTGATGAAAACCAAAGTGCCAAAAGTCTTTTTGACCAGCTTATCTACCTGTGACTCAA
This sequence comes from Leucoraja erinaceus, assembly GCF_028641065.1. Classification (NCBI taxonomy): domain Eukaryota; kingdom Metazoa; phylum Chordata; class Chondrichthyes; order Rajiformes; family Rajidae; genus Leucoraja; species Leucoraja erinaceus. Next base: position 21,442,770 of record NC_073381.1, on the reverse strand, counting down.
CCTTCAAGGAACCATGCACCTGTACTCGTTGATCCCTCTGCTCTACAACACTACCCAGAGACCTACAATTTACTGCATAGGTCCTGCCCTTGTTCGACGTCCCAAAATGCAACACCTCACACTTCTCCGTATTAAATTCCATCAACCATTCCTCCGCCCACCTGGCCAATCGATCCAGATCCTGCTGCAATCTTTCACAACCATCTTCACTATCTGCAAAACCACTCACATTTGTATCATCAGCAAACCTGCTAATCTTGCCCTGTATGTTCTCATCCAAATCATTGATGTAGATGACAAACAGTAACGGGCCCAGCGCCGAACCCTGAGGCACACCACAAGTCACAGGCCTCCAGTCTGAGAAGCAACCTTCCACCAACACCGTCTGCTGCCTTCAATGGAGCCAATTTGCTTTCCATTCAGCTATCTCTCCTTGGATCCCATGTGATCTAACCTTCCAGAGTAGCCTACCATGCAGAACATTGTCGAATGCCTTACTGAAATCCATGTACACAACATCTACAGCTCTGCCCTCATCAACCTTTTTGGTCACATCTTCAAAAAAATCAATCAGATTTGTGAGACACGACCTCCCACAAACAAAACCATTCTGACTATCCCTAATCAGCTCTTGCCCATCCAAATGTCTGTATAACCTATCCCCCATGTAGATGAACTCCAGACACGCTATGTGATCCATAATCATTAAACTTTAACGGCATGAAGGATGGTTAGATGTCAGAACATGCCAACTGCTGCTCGAACTGAGTAGTGCCAGAAGCAAGTGTTAAAATAAACGTTATAGCGGGGTGGGGTTAATGATGCTAACTATGTGTGATTGGTTAACATGCATAGTCAATCTACACCTCTAGTAACTTTCCAACTACAGATGTTAAGCTCACCGACCTATAGTTCCCAGCATTTTCCCTGCAACCCTTCTTGAAAAGAGGCACAACATTTTCCATGCTCCAGTCTTCCGGTGTCTCTCCTGTATGTAAGGACGACTCGTAAATTTCAACCAGGGCTCCCGCAATTTCCTCTCCAGTTTCCCGCAATGTCCTCTGGAATCAAAAGTGGCATTTGAGTCAGTCTAAAAGGGTGAACGTTTCCTTATGCACAGGTTGGTTTCAACAGGCAAACAGCATCTAACTCAAGGGTCAGGGTGGAGCGAGAGGGGCTGATGTTACCAGAATAAGAACAGGATGGAGAAGGAAATGCTGGAAAGTATTTGCTGGGGAAACCCTGCATCAGGTTAGAATGAGGAAGGTAAAGGAGGATTTAATAAATGCTTTGAATGGTTTATGGCAATCGGAAAGGATCCAGAAATATCTTGCAGATTATTCACGTTATTTTCCAGCACGTTATTCTGATGTAAAACATTTGGGGGCCATGGTTTATACACCAACAATCAAAAGTAAAAGGATATTTACTTGATAGGAAAGGATTGTAGGGCTATTGATAAAGGGCAGGGGAATGGAACAGCTCTATCAAAGAGCTGACCCGGTAACAAATGGCTTATTTCTGTTGTAAGGCTCAATGATTCTGCTACCTGATCCCTCTGACATTTATTTACGATAATGCATTTTTCACATCAGAGTTTTAAAGTAAAAGCCATCATTGACGTTGCTTTGATCAATATCTCTTGCTATTTTGTTTTAGGCTTTTTTTTTCCCCCAAATTATTTGCAGTGATATTATTATATAGCTTTCTTGTGGATGGAACGAAATCCAATACTTCCATTAATACATTTCTACTTATCAATCAAGCACTTGTGAAATTAAGAATTAAGCTCGTGTAAGCACTTTAATTTCATGTGTCTGACATTTTGGTTAGATCAAATAATCGGTTTGTTTTAAATTATGTATATCAATAATCCTTGAAATTCAATAGATTGGAAAAAGTCATTATGCAAAATGAAGATGTAGCACTATAACAAAATCAGAAAAGTATTAGCCCAGCAGTTTTTTTTTCTTTCCTTGCTTTAGCAAACTAAGATTTACTCAACTCCATGGTCACATTTTTAGTTTTTCTTCTGCATCTAAACCAGGATATAAAAGGTCAGAGAAATGGTTGAATATTAAATCTATTCATCCCAGACCTAGCTTCTTGCTGATTGAATCCCCACACTCATTAATATTGTTTCTGTTTGATCATTTCTATAATTCTCTCTAAATCAATACGGAGGGGATATTTGTGGGAAATCTCGCAGTCTGTGACAGATGGGAAATTAGAGCCGCAAAATGATCATCATGAACTTTATTCATCATAAATAAGGCAGAAGTCAGAAAGTCTGGACTTTATCTTGCACCAAATGTTAATCATATTATTCCCTTTATCATGTATCTGTACACTGTGGATGGCTCAATTATAATCATGTATTGGCTTTCCACTGACGGGTTAGCACGCAACAAAAGCATTTTACTCTACCTCGGTGCATGTGACAATAAACAAAATGAAACTAAGCTACGATGAAGTGATGCCAGCCACGACTTGTTCCTGAATCAGATGACCAATGTGTTCAAGTTCACCAGCACATCAGGGGCAACCTACGGTGCAAATTTAACCAACCGATCTGCACATCTTTGGCACGTGGAAAGAGACAAAAACACCTGGAGGAAACGAGCTTGGTCGCAGGGAGAACATGCAAACTCCACACAGCCAATAGTCCCAGGTCAGATTGAACCCAGTACTCTGGTGCCATGAAACAGTGGCTCTACAAGCCGTGCCACTGTGCTGCATCCTGCTGGAAGCCCAAGGAAACCTCCAGTTGCTTTTATAGATATTAAGCTCCAGACCGACACTTAAAGCAGGTTTGACTCGTAAGTAATTCCTGCAACGGCTATGTTAAATACCATGTGGTCATGTTTCTGTGTTATACACATTACTGAACAATGAAACGTCTAGATAGAGTGGACGTGACGAGGATGTCTCCACTAGTGGGAGAGCCTAGGACCAGAGGGCACTGTCTTGGAATAAAAAGGCGTTCCTTTAGAATTGGAGATGAGGAAGATTTTTCACCAGAGCATGGTGAATCTGTAGAATTCATTGCCTCTGTGGAGGCCACGTCATTTGGAATATTGTTAAAGCAAAGATTAATAAGTTATTGATTACTAAGGGTGTCACAGGTTACGGGGAGAAGACAGGAGATTGCGGTTGAGAGGGAAAGATAGATGGAATAGTGGAACAGCCTCAATGGGCCGAATGGCCTATTTCTGCTCCTATGCCTCATGATCATACACTGCTTCCAAAGATCATTTCATTAATTTAAGTTAAGTAAGATAATTGGTGCAAGAACAGAGATAAAAGGTGTCGAAGATTTTGAGGGATATGGGCCAAACGTGAGGGATGAGGCATATTGGTCGGCATGGACAAGTTGGGCTGAGAGGCCTGTTTCTGTGCTGTATGACTCTATAACATTATGAGACAGTATATGAAAGGGATATCAGTGTAAACAGTAAAACAAACAGTGCTTCAAGCAATTTATTTTTGATGTACAGTGTTAACTCAATAGCAATAAAACAACTGATAATGGCTTTTTTTTTAACAGTATGCAATTTATTCCCAATAACATGCTGTACAAACTGGAAACCAGCAAAAGTATTAATCTCACACTGTGATGTATTTGTGAATGCTGGGCACATCAAAGGTTGTAGCAACAATTGTTTTAAGTGTGCTCTTTTCCTCCTCAAATGGCCAACGTATAATCAACATAATTGTATCATTAAACCTTTGGGCAATATTAGATCTTTGGCCGTTAAAGAATAATTGCAGCTTTTATTATTTTTCTTGGAATAAATGATTTGTACCATGGGCCCATAACAGCCAATTGCTCTCAATGAAAATCGAAGTAAATGCTTATTTGATTTTAACAATTGCCCTACAACTTTTGCCTTTATCTTTTAATTACAGCTCAGGTTTCAAGCCCAGCTGTTGAGGCAGAAGCAAGTCAAATGGAAGAAGAACTCAGTGTAACAAGGACCCAGATGAAACTAAGTGGTATGTGGATTCAACCACCGATCCTCCTACCAACATACAAACAGAGCATGATTAGATTACTAAACTAAGCTGTGATGACCTACAGAACGTTAGCTGTGGAACTTTGTGTGGGGGGGGTGTATATAGCAATCAGCAGTATAGGAATCAGTTTTCACTCAGAAAAATGAATGTTGGCATGCAGGGAGGGCAAAGAAGATGACTAAAATCAGCCCTGATTGATTGTACTGTGGACACTAATGTCCTCCCTGCCTGCTACAGTAGCTGTAATTATCTGATGCCTATCAGAAGGTCCATCACTATGTTAGTTAATGGTGATCACAAGCTCGTAACGAGAATGTACACAAGAAGGAGCTAGTTAGCGGGGGGGGGGGGAGGGGGGTTAGATAGAGGTGCTTAAAATTGGAGAATCCAATATTCATGCAGTTGGGTTGTAAGCTACTCAAGCTGAATATGAGCTGGCTCGGACTCCATGCGCTCAATAGCCTCCTCCAAAATCTTTAAGAACTATACAAGTGACAGAGGCAGAACATGAGTAACATGAGCAAAGATCAGGGCGGCACGATGGTGCAGCATCAGAGGCCCGGTTTCGATCCTGACTACGGGTGCTTGTTTGTACGGAGTTTGTACATTCTCCCCGTGACCTGCATGGGTTTCTCCGGGAGCTCTGGTTTCCATCCACACTCCAAAGACGTACAGGTTTGTAGGTTAATTGGCTTGGTTAAATTGTATTATGGTCCCCAGTGTGTGTAGGATAGCGTTTGTGTGCGGAGGTCGCTGGGTCGGCGCGGACTCAGTGGGCCAAAGTTTCTGATTCCATGCCATATCACTAAACTAAACTAAACTAATCATTGATGATGCACTGAAGGCCAATGTATCAATTTAAAGACATGCTTTACCTCTTGGGAGATGAGAAGCTTTTGGAGGGAAATGAAAGCTGGAAGAGGAATGCTCTTACAGCGGGATTTCCCACCGGTCCCAATGTGGGATTTTGAGCCAAAATGTTGATAATTCCTTTCCCCTTCACGGATGCCGAGTTCCTCTGGCAAATAGTTAGTGGTTCCAGATTCTAGCATCTGCAGTCCCTGGACATGTGGCCCCAAACAGATTATTTTTCCTGCAGGAGGAAGTCACAAGTGGCAGGCAAATGTTACTTGACCACTCTTAACTAATCTATACCCACCTGTAGACACAAGGAACTGCAGATGCTGGTATCTTACATAGCACACAAAGTGCTGCAGTAACTCAGCGGGTCAGGCAGCATCTGTGGAGGACATGGATAGACGATGTTATGGGTTGGTACCCTTCTTCACCTTTTGATGTCCTCTAGAGAAGCTGAGTTACTTCAGCACTTTGTATTTTACACCCGTTTGCAGTTTATTTGCAACCCCCCTCAAGTATGCTGTCCAATCCATATTTGCATCTTCATCAAACCTGGGTGCATTACAACGGGCCTCTGCATCCATGTCATTGAGCCATTGTAAGCAACTAGACTGGTCCCTGCAGTTCCCCATCTATGCAGGTCAACAACACCCCAAACTTGAATTATATTCTCCTGCATGCCAGAGGTTGAGGGGAGACTAATAGAGGTAAATAAAATTATGAGCGGCTTTACCAGGGAAAACATTCAAAACCTTCTTCCCAGAGTTAGAACAGTAATGGCTAGAGGGCACAGCTTTAAAATGAGAGGTGAAAAGTTTAAAGGAGATGTGCTAGGTTTTTCACACACAGGAAGGTGGGTGCCTGAAACTACTGCCAGGGAGTAGTGGTGGAGACAGATATGACAGTGGCATTTAAGAGGGTTTTAGTTGGCACATGGACAGGGCCGGCCCTAGGCCGATTGGACCGATTTTTCCAAATTAGGCCCCGCGCCCAAGGGAGGCCCCGCGTTAATTTTCCGTATTTCATATGGAAATACAAATTTGCTTTGTTAAATAAAGATGACGGATTTTTTTACAAAACGTACATGGTTTTGTACATGGAATACAGGCGCTGTACGGCTATCAGACACAAACGATGTGTTAACGACTGTAGCACTTGTGTTAACAAGTCGTTATCCAATGCGTCATCAATGCATGGATCCACATTCCTCAGTAAATGTGTAATTGTGTTTTAGAAGAAGTATTAATGACGCTGCGTTCCTTTGAATACAATTCACGCGGCGTCATTAACACTTCTTCAAAACATAATTACATTTTACTGAGGAATGTAGATTGACGCATTAATGACACATTGAATTTCTTAAAACTCACCATCATGAGCAAAGATCTTATAGCTCCGCTATAAGATCTTTGATCATGAGTGAGAACTTCTTCTTGGTCTGCAGCAGGTTGGTCATTCAATTTACCTACCGACCCACGTTGTGTCTCTCTGTCTTTCGCTCTCTCCCTCCCCCGCGCGCTCTCTCTCTCCCGCGCGCTCTCTCTCTCCCGTGCGCGCTCTCTCTCTCTCTCTCTCCCGTTCCCCACCTCTCTCTCTTGCTCTCTCGGCATTCCCGGAATCATTGACGTTTTGCGGTAGACAAGAATGCTGGAGAAACTTAGAGGGCGAGGCAGCATTTATGTAGCGAAGGAAATATGCAACGTTTCGGGTCGAAACCCTTCTTCAGACCCGGCTATTTCCTTCGCTCCATAGATGCTGCCTCACACCCGCTGAGTTTCTCCAGCATTTTTGTCTACCTTCGATTTTCGAGCATCTACAATTCTTTCTTCGACGTTTTGTGGTGATGGCTGCATCTGCGGTTCCTTTCTGTTGGGGGCGGGGAGTCCTGGCCCGTGGCGGCTCCCGATAAGTGATATTTTCCCTCCATGGGTGCTGCCTTGCCCACTGAGTTTCTCCAGCACTCTGTGTTTTTTGTTTGGCTCTGAAGTTGAAGGTGGACCCCCCTGTGTCTACCTTCAACTCCCTGTCTGTGGTGGCTCAGCGGGACAGGCAGGGGCTCTCGGGAGAGGGTTGCGCTTCTGATCGAGATCCTTCTTCAGACAATCACAAGTACTCTCACTGACGAGAGTTCAGTTCAGTCTGAAGAAGTGCCTTCACTCCAGAGTCGCTGTGTTCCTGTCCTGCTGAGCTACTCCAGCTTTTTTCTGTCTTCAATTTCTGAGTTAGATAAAATTGCAGACTTAATTTTCAAAATCTCAAAATTTTGTAACATTGCTGGAAAATGTACCTGCATCTTGGAGGCCGAAGATTAGGTTGTTAGCCAAGAAGGATAGACTTCGTTATCCCTCAGTACAGCAACATCAAGAACAATGTTGCTGTACTGAGGTATAGCCAAGTCTATCCCTCATTGCTAGCAGCTGATGGGAAGCGGCCACAATGCGGTGGCGCCCACAGCAGCGAGTGAGTGTTACAGGCATGAACCCGACCCCCTCCTTCTCAACACTCATTCCCTCCTCGCAACTTTACCCCTGGCTAGACTCCCCACACGCTGTGAAAGGAACGCTCCCCCGAATTGACATGTTACTCACGACACGTGACTCATTTATGATTATTTATTTATATTTCAACAAAAAAATTGGGCTCCGCACCTCCTAAGGCCGGCCCTGCACATGGATATACAGGGAATGGAGGGATATGGATTACATCCAGATAGCGGTGATTGGTTTAACTTGGCCTAATGTTCAGCACAGACATTGTGGGCTGAAGGGCCTGTGCTGTACTGTTCTATGTTCTGTGTTCTATTTATTCCATCGTTATGTTTCCTATTGCTATAATTTTACCCACAAAACATATGACAGGTCATTTTCTTTTTTGACGTTAATTGCAGTACCTTAAGCTTTCCGAGAATTCCAGTTCTTGTTTGTCTACAGACTAGAACATCGAAGAAAAATAGCAGATTAAATGTGTAGGAACTGCAGATGTTGGTTTAAACTGAAGAGAGACTCAAAAAGCTGGAGTAACTCAGCGGGACAGGCAGCATCTCTGGAGATAAGGAATGGGTGACGTTTCAGGTCGAGACCCTTCAGTCTGAAGAAGAAGGGTCTCGACCCGAAACGTCACCCATTCCTTATCTCCAGAAATGCTGCCTGTCCCGCTGAGTTACTCCAGCATTTTGTGTCTAAAAATAGCAGATTAGTTACGTGAGTTCCCTTTCACACATTCCCATTGACTTTGCCCGGTAGTGATTCGCTGGATTGCCGCATTCACATCCAGATTCTAGCTTTCTCCCTGCTGCCAATGTCTGATTCATTCATCTTTGGTTCCCTGTTTACCTTTTCATCTTTTCTTGGCTATCACAGGCCCACTTGCTCCCTTCCAAACCCCAAGGCCAGTTCTGAAATCTTCAATACCACTCCCTTGGCTGCAGATCCCAGGATTGACGATCAGATTAAAATGCCGAACTCAGGCTAAGAAATATTATATTGCGGTTAAATAATTTAAAATACGTTGACAATAAATAAATGAATTTGGGTATTGACTTATTAAGTTTCAGAGCCATTTTCAGCAATCCGAAATGCCATTAACAATTGCCTCATCTCATTGATTTAAAACATTTAAACTCATATAAAGCGGAGCGATAATTAGCAATTTGCTATCTTACATTTGCTGTGTACAAAGAATAAAGGCTATATGGAAACGATTACATGATTGTAATCTCATTGTGAGGTTCAAATAATGTCATAAACCACCAGTCATTTATATCTCTTAACCTGAATCCCTGAGGGAGATTGCAAGCTTGAAATCATTCCAATCTTTCTTTTAAAAAGAATCAAACAGTTGTTGCTCCGTGGCCCACGCCGGTTGCCTGGGGTGTAGAGCACAGGTTGTGATTTTAGCTGCTAATCTATCCTAACCCCTTAAGGTACCGCTGTAGTGACCCTGTGAGGATATGATCTAAGTAACCCAATCCAGGTAATTTGAACATCTGGGAAGCTCCTGGGGTGATATAGAGGTCACGGTGTTTGCTTGTAAGTTCAGGGCTTCAGATCAAAAGAATTCCACATAAAAATGACTGGCATAAACTGTGACAGGAATAAGAGGTTATATAAAAACAGAAAGCAATGGAAAAATCTCAGCAGGCCAAACAGCATCCATGGAGAGCGAAAGAGTTATGCCCCTGTCCCACTTAGGAAACCTGAACGGAAACCTCTGGAGACTTTGTGCCCCACCCAAGGTTTCCGTGCAGTTCCCGGAGATTCCCGGAGGTTTTTGTCAGTCTCCCTACCTGCTTCCACTACCTGCAACCTTCGGCAACCACCTACAACCTCCGGGAACCGCACGGAAACCTTGGGTGGGGCGCAAAGTCTCCAGAGGTTTCCGTTCAGGTTTCCTAAGTGGGACAGGGGCATTAATATTTCAGATCCAGGGTCTTGCATATTTGAGGCGGCACAGTGGTGCAGCTAATAGAGCTGCTGCCTCGTAGCGCCAGAGACCCAGGTTCGATCCTGACCTCAGGTGCTGTCTATGTGGAGTTTGCACATTCGCCCTGTGACCGCGTGGGTTTCCTCCGGGTGCCACGGTTTCCTCCTATACCTCAAAGCCATGTGGGTTTGTAGGTTAATTGATCCACTGTAAATTGCCCCTAGCGTGTAGGAAGTGGATACGAAAGTGGGACTATGTAGAACTAGATAGACACAAAATGCTGGAGTAGCTCAGCGGGAGTTGTAGACTGTAGCAGGAATGTAGAACTATTGTGAACAGGTTATCAATGGTCGGCGTGGATTCAGTGGGCTGAAGGGCCTGTTTCCAGGCTGTAACACAGAGGTTGGTGGATAATTGGGCAGAAAGCAGTCACCTTGTTGACCCATGGTCACATTAGAATTGTTTGCATTCTTCTCTGTGGCCAGACCTTCCCACAAACCCCAATCCCACCCCTTTGCGGTTCATCTCTTCACCTCTCAACAGGCTCCATGGTACACACTTGGATCTTAATTCCATATCACAAACAGCACCAATGGAATTTCACCGGCTTAATGGTTATCTAACATTCTCAGCAGCTGCCTCTCTCCTTCAGCCCTGCTGCCCCCTTCCACATCTTCAGAAGGCTCGCCCTATAAAGCCATCCTTTCCAACCACCATCCTAACATCGCCAATTCCTTCTCTCCATAGGTGCTGCCGCTCCTGCTGAGTTTCTCCAGCATTTTGTATCTACCTTCGATTTTACCAGTTCTTTCTTGAACAGTGGCACAGCGATAGAGTTGCTGCCTTACAATGCCAGAGACCCAGGTTCAATCCTGATTCTAGGTGTAGTCTGTACTGAGCTTGTATGTTCTCCCTGGGACTGTGTGGGTTTTCTCCGGGTGTTCCAGATTTCTCCCACGTTCCAAAGATGTGCAGGCTTGTAGGTCAATTGGTTTCTGTAAATTACCCCTTGTGCGTAGGGTAGAACTAGTGCATGTGTGATCGTTGTGGCGGCAGCGCTAGGTGGGCCGAAGGGCCTGTTTCCATGCTGTATTTCTAAACTAAACTGAATTAATCCAAACTAAACTAAACTAAACTAAACTATATTTGGTCGTCCCCATTCTGAGCTTGTTGAACCACATTGATTTTGCAATTCAGTGTGACCATATACCAATGAATATATATATACACACATAAATAAACAGATAAATTGCAATGGGCTATTAATGTGAGAAGCACAAATTGCTTCAGGTTCTTGCACAGGGCTCCAGTGCCTTCCACACCCAGTGTCATGGGACACACAGCAGGCACTTGCCAGAGTGTCCCTGTATTGTGACTGCCCCAGAACTCAGAGCATCACTTGTGTAGGAAACAACTGCAGACGCATAAATCAAAGATAGACACAAAATGCTGGAGTAACTTAGCGGGAGTTGTAGAATATAGTGGGTAATGTAGAACTGGTGTGAATAGGTGATTTTTGTGTCTATCAGAGGATCACCCCATAGATTAAATTCCCAGATCGGTGCCAATTGCAAGTGGTATTCCTCCCAATGACCTCCAGTCCCCCTCGCTCACTGCTTCATCTTCCTGCCCCACCGCACAGTCCATGTTCAAAGCTGGATAACATGAACGCATCCCAGGAATGGCTTGTTGTCTCATCTACTGTGACTAACACCCACAGCTTGCAAGTAAAGAAGGAATGGTGGTGGTGAATCTGTGGAATTATTTGCCGCAGACGGCTGTGGAGGCCAAGTCAGTGGATATTTTTAAGGCAGAGATAGATAGATTCTTGATTAGTACGGGAAGAAGGCAGGAGAATGGGGTTAGGAGTGACACATCTGCCATGATTGAAAGGCGGAGTAGACTTGATGGGCCGAATGGCCTAATTCTACTCCTATTCCATGTGACATTATGACATTATGAATAACATTGGTGGATAATTTCTGTTCTTAGAACATAGAACATGGAAGATAGAAGATAGGACAGAGAACAGTGCAGCAGAAGACCAGCCCCATCAGCCCACAAGGGATGTGTTGAACATCATGCCAAGACCAATTCTAATCTGCCTGCATGTAATCCATAACCATCCATTTCCGGAATATCCGTATGCCTAATCTAAAAGTCTCTTAAATGCCACTATCATATCTGCCTCAACCACCACCCTGTGCAGCATGTACCAGGCACCTATTAGTCTCTGTGTAAAAAAAACTTGCCCCACACACCTCCTTTAAATTTTACTCTGCTCATCTTAAAGCTCTGCCCTGTAGTATTTGATCCGGGAAATCTTTCTTGGGTACACAGATCCATTTTCTCCTCCCCATTGCCTGAACAATGGAAGTCTGAAAATATTGCAATTTGATCTTCCCATCTTGAATTTTGTGCACTGTAGTTTTGCCCATTGACTTAACTTAAGCCATTCACATCCATTTGTAACTTGTTTCCATCTACAGAATGTGCAGGCATAACCCTAGGTTCCGAATGTCTAACTTATTAAATTCACAAGCCCAATCTACAAATATTCAATCCTGCAAATGGCAGAACTTGATTTCCCTCTCCTTCCACTTTTAGTAATTGATTATTCTCATCAGTTTTGAGTGTTCCATGCAATGGAGGTCTACCGATATGAAAACAATGTGTCATATATGTTGGAAAACTGACATAAAAGCAGGAACTGCAGGAAAGACTCAGCAGGTCAGGCATCAATGGTGAATAAAGAAGCAGAGCTGTTGTGGTCAGATCAGTAACTTTTAACTGACATTGAAAAGCTTAGAGATGCAATAGATACTGAGGCTGGTACAAAGGCAGGGAAAGATTCAAGATTCAAGAGAGTTTATTGTCATGTGTACCAGATAGGACAATGACATTCTTGTTTTGCTTCAACACAATGGAATATAGTAGGCATAAATAAATACAGAGCAGAACAGAACAGATCAGTATGACCATATACCAATGAATAGTAAGATTAAACGAGAACTTACCAGTTTGAAGTTTGATCTTTATTTTATGAGGAGTTACGTTGAGGGATTACGTGAAGACCCCGTCCAGCATGCATGCGCAACATTCTTCAAAGCAGCGGTGTGAAATCACAGACAACAGTAGATGAAATTAACATAGTAAGATAAGAAGAACTAGAATACCAGTTGACCTTTATGATAGAGGGCGGGAGCGAAGGGCACGTAATCCCTCATCGTAACTCCTCATAAAATAAAGATCAAACTTCAAACTGGTAAATTCTCATTTAATCTTACTATTTTACTTCGTGAGTGACTACGTGAAGATTTTAAAGATCTGTGATTTCATGCCGTGGAACGAGTCCATGCTTCACTCACTGCCTTAGTTGACCAGGGGAGGAAGTATGTTATCGTATTCAGACATGAATAATGACAATAGTAGCCTCCCTCACCCGGGAGGAACTATGAACAGAACTTTACATAGAGTTCGTAAATACCCCCCCATCTGGTAATGGGTTAGTACTAAATGTGTGGAAAATTGCTAGATTGACCATCCTGCAACCGCTAAGATGTGGTCCCGCTAACTACCATAACCCTGCTGCTGAGGTTGTTACAGCCTTGGTGGAGTGATTTGAAATGTCAGTATTTACTCCTGTATAAGCCAGACCCATAACCACCTGAAGATGGTCTGAAGTGATACCTTCTTCAGATGTAACTAACAATATTGCTAGTTCAGAGTCTCTAGGCTCTAATGATCTAACATTCTGGTGTAGATGTGTGACCATACACAATCGAAGGTTCATGGGATATGTGAACATCTAGTTTGAGATCTGGTGCCGCTGGTCTATACTGCTTGACTAAGTCATAACATAAGTGTTATTTAGCCTGCAGATATAATCATCCTATCCAGTCAACGTTTATGTAATGACTGGACCCGTAGTGCTGCATTCAGGGCTATGAGCATAACCACTTATAAGTGAGTTAGTCCAAGGACAGGGATGTAGCTGGAGCCCTTCAGCGAAGCAACGTAGTACAACGCTAACAACCCATATCTCTGCGTCCCTAGGCCTGGGAGTTTTCAAGTTGCAGATTTCCTTCATAATCTAGAGCTCAGAGGGTGACCCCCAGAGGATTCTACTCCTCTCAGCCAGTATGGTGAAGCACTTAGGTATGGTAGATGGCACTTTAGACATCATGATTTGTCAAGCCCTCATATGAGCCTGAACTACAAGACGTCAGTCATCCGTGCCGAATATGTAATATGATTATAAAACAAATACCTCCCATCTCCTTATGAGGAAATATTGATATTTTTGGGTGCTATCCCTGCAATCTGCAGTGAACACGTTCATGTTGGTTTAACAACCCCAGCCGCAGGAACGGTCTTCTCAGTCTCTCAGTCAAAGAATTGATTATATCATGCTGAGGATGGTTTCCCACGTCACGGCTAGACCAATGCTTGTGTCTAGAGTAACCATATATGGTTCTATCATTCCCCACATCAGTGGGAACCATGGCTGGCTAAGCCCGGCAGGCACTATATAACCATATAACATATAACCATATAACCATATAACAATTACAGCATGGAAACAGGCCATCTCGACCCTTCTAGTCCGTGCCGAACACATAATCTCCCCTAGTCCCATATACTGCGCTCAGACCATAACCCTCCATTCCCTTCCCATCCATTAACTATCCAATTTATTTTTAAATGATAAAAACGAACCTGCCTCCACCACCTCCACTGGAAGCTCATTCCACACAGCTACCACTCTCTGAGTAAAGAAGTTCCCCCTCATGTTACCCCTAAACTTCAGTCCCCTAACTATAAAAATGCCTGGCAGGAACTTGCTGAATTTTGCAAACCCATCTGATGCAGAAATGTAGGAAGACATAAAAGAACATTCTTCCTTAGTGTAGCTAGAATGTAACCAACGCTACCGATATGCCACATATTTTCCACTGGTGATTGAGCCTGGATGCAAGCTTCTTGGTCTTTAATGTTCACAATGTGATCCAACACCCATATTGTGTACCGTAATGAGGTTTGGGTAAACTATCACCAGATATTTTGACTTGTTTGCACCCATGTAAACAGACATTTTCCACCACCGAAGTGTATCAACTTGGACTAGAGCGTGCAGATTAGGCATATTCGCAGAACCTTTAATCCACAGAATGCACCCAGTGTCTATAGGTAGTTGATACCATGTAACTGAGGAATTGGTAACTCTCCCATCCACATCTGTAACTAGATGGCATGAGCAATTTCTCATCCTGAACAATAGCATCAGTTTGTAATTTAACTGAAGATTTGCTGATTTAGTGGAATAGCATAGAGCTGGTAACAATGACCACATGGTACTTGAGTGCTTACTTCTTTTGCATGCTGTATAGTTCTGATTGTGCAAAGGCCTAAATAGCACAGCTGTAAGCCAATTATACTTGATGAACAGAAGGTTGCTTGATCAGTTATGTTACGGGCTTCAATTAATTCCAATCCCTTACCTCAGGGCGGAGTCCCAGACGATTAAATAGAGTTAAAGGTAATCCCAATCATCAATAATTTCAGTTGGTATCAACTTAAATTTATCTGGACAGATGAGAACCCAATTTCTCAAATGGGTTTTGTGGCTGATACAGCTAACTTAGCAAAAATACAGCGTTTAATCTCATCCCGATAGTTCTTAACAATATTTTTTAACTCTGAGCAGCCGAAGCACTCTTTTAGTAAATAACCTGGGAGCTGAAGTTAGCTTATTTTGCAATGTTTTAACTGTATCATTGCCCCATCCAGTTAAATTTCAGATATTTCCGGTGCCCTGTGAATGAAGCTGACCCCATGGTAATTAATAGTCATGAAGTTTCAATGTCTATGCTGCACATGCGAGTTGGGCTTGTTGATAATAAACATGCCTCATTTGTCATAATAGCGAGCCTGCCTAAAGAGGCAACTCCAGCCATATTCCGAGACTGTCTCGCTTGTACTGTGCAGTATAAACTAAACTCATCCAACCTTCTTGTAAATGGTCCTCAACCCCACGTTTCGGAAAGAACCAGAGCCACCTACCGTTATGGCTACCGGTGGCTTTATGGTAAGTCCAAAAGGCCCCCGATGCGGGTTCGATTTCCATCCTTGATTGGGGCGTAGGGCTGCTGGTGTATGTGGACCCATGTCTTTCCAGGTGCATGGTAACTCCCAGCCGGCACCTGTTCCTCGGACATGCTTCCGAGTTCAGAGTCAGTTGCCAACTGACTCCTCGCACTCACCTTCGCAGAAGGGGGTTTTGTAGGCAGCCCTGAAAAGGGTGCTGCCACAGGCTCTCGAGGAGACCTGCGCTGATATGGCACTCCCTGGCCAATTAGGATGGGTAAAACATCCGAGGATAAACCCATGTCGGAGGGGACCTTCCTGGCCTGACTTCAGTCTAGGCCTTTCAGTCTCCTGTTTTAGCTGTTACCCTTCTCGGGCAGCCGGAGTCTGAAGTCGCCGCCGGCTACCCGCTCTTCTGCGGTCCTAGCCGTGTCTTCCACACGGTCCCCATAGCTGGGGTGTCCCCCAAGCACGGTTCTACCCGCGGTCTTCCATACGGTCCCCGTGGCTGAGGTTTCACCCATACACGGATCTACCCGCAGCTTTTGCACGGTCCCCGTAGCTGAGGTTTCTCCCAAGCACGGTTCTACCTGTGTTCTTCACAAGGTCCCTGTAGCTTGGTTATCCGCAGTCTTCCCATGGTCCCTGAAACTGGGTTATCCGTGGTCCCTGAAACTGGGTTATGGCTTTCCACAGTCGAGGCTGGGTTATTCGTGGTCTTCCCATGGTCCCTGAAGCTGGGTTATCCGTAGTCTTCCCTCGGTCCCTGAAGCTGGGTTACCTGTGGTTTTCCTGTGGTCTCTGAAGCGGGTACCCGCGGTCTTCCCATGGTCTCGGAGAACGGGTTACCCGCGGTCTTCCCCCGGTCCCAGAAGGCAGGTTACCTGCAGTCTTCTGAGGTTCCGTGGTCCCCGCAGCCAGGCTTCTTCCTGCGGTCGGCATTCCCCATGGCCCTTGTAGTTGGGACCTAAAATGCTGGCGAAACTCAGCGGGTGCAGCAGCATCTATGGAACCTTGTAGCAGGGATCCTTGCGGTGTCGGGAGCCGGGATTTCCCCTTTGAATGCTCCCTCGGTTTTGGGCTTCCCCCGAGCCGGCGTGGCTTAGTAAACGGGGTTTCCCTCGCGGTCCCTGATAAAGGGCTTCCCCGTGATTCTGCCAGAGGATCTTTGTGGTCGGCTTCGGATATCCCCGCGATTCGCAGCCGGGATTCCCCCCCCCGGCGGCCCCTGTAGAAGGGAGCCGGGTGGCGCTGGGGTTCCAACCTCGGACCTCCAACAGGACCTCTGAACGCTTCCTGCAGTAAAAACCTGATAAAGTTAAAAACTTACCTTCAGGTCGGAGCTGTTGGAAGCAGCGCTTCAACAGCCTGTCGTTTGCGCAATGCGAGAGATGATATGTCGTGCATGCGTGCTGGACGGGGTCTTCACGTAGTCACTCACGTGACTCCAACGTAAAATATATATATATATACACACATAAATAAACAGAGAAAGTGCAATGGGCTATTAATGATCAGAGTTTTGTTTGAGTTGAGTTTAATAACCTGATGTCTGTGGGGAAGTAGCTATTTCCTGAACCTGGATGGTGCAGATTTCAGGCTCCTGTACCTTCTACCTGAAGGCAGCGGGGAGATGAGCGAGTGGCCAGGATGATGTGGATCCTTGATGATGCTGGCAGCCTTTTTGAGGCAGCGACTGCGATGGATCCCCTCGATGGTAGGGAAGTCAGAGCCGATGATGGACTGAGCAGTGTTGACAACTTTTTGCAGTCTTTTCCGCTCCTGGGCGCTCAAGTTGCCGAACCAAGCCACGATGCAACCGGTCAGCATGTTCTCTACTGTGCAGGCTGCAAGGAAAAAAGTGTCTGCAAGGAGAAAAGAATGGAAATGAAGGTCTGAGACATAGTGGAAGACAAGGGAAACTAAATGGGAAAAGGGACAATGATGCAAAGTGAGAGGGGATGAAAATTGGGGCGTATAAAGAGAGCAGTCTAAAGCAGAAGTCAACTGCAACTGCAGAATTAGGCATAAAGTCACAGAGGCGTAACATAATGGAAACAAGCACTTCAGCCCATTGACTTCACGCTGGCCATGAATCACCCGCCTACACGGGTCCTTCACTGATTCCACTTTATTCTCCCCACATTCACATAGACTTCTGGATTCTATAACTCACCTACACACTAGGGGAAATTTATAGCAGCCAATTAATTTAACAACCAGCATGTGTTTGGGAAGTGGGAGGAAATCCATGTTGGTAATTGAATATTTGCAATGTAGAGAATGATATGACACTACGGAAATTGGTTTCTCAGCCAACTATTTAACCTTCTATTGACCTATATTATCAGATCAGAAATCTAGACTGACGGACAAATGCTGAGACTAAATGTATACGTGTTGAGGCCAGAGAAAGTGAGAAACAGCGAGCTGAAAAGCTGTAATATTGGGGTTTGTAACACTAGTAAAAACTATATTTTGTGAGGATATTGAGGGCCTGAATTATAGGGAAATGTAGGGCAGGCTAGGGTGGTATTCCTTGGAGTGGAGGAATATGAGAGGTGATCTTATGTATCTATTATGTATAGGATCATGAGGGGAATAGATAGGGTAGATGCACAGAGCCTTTTAGCCAGAGTGGGGGAATCAAGAACCAGATGAGATTAGAGAACTTACCAGAGTTTGAAGTTTGATCTGTATAGGTTATCAAAGAGATACCAGTTTTTGATATGATCATAAGAGGGTGGGAGCGGAGGGCACGTAATCCCTCAACGTTCCTCCTCATAAAATACAGATCAAACTTCAAACTAGTAAGTTCTCGTTTAATCTTACTATTTTACTTCGGAGTCACGTGAGTGACTTCGTGAAGATTTCAAAGCTCTGTGGGACCTCATGGGTGAAAGGGTAGTGATTTAATTGGAATCTGAGAGGCAACCTTTTCACACAGGGTGGTGGATGTAGAGCAGTGCATGTTCCTTTAACCATAGTGACCTCCCCACTACTAACCACTCACATTGTCTCCAGTATAATTGTAGTGTCCCCACCTCTAGCTCGCTCTCTAGCTCCAGTGATGACCACGGACAGCTATTGCATAGTGTGAAGCAGTAACTTTAATAAACAGTTGTAGTAAAAGACTTGTGAGTGGAATAAGTCATTTTACAGTGGGTATATGGAATGAGCAGCCAGAGGAGTTTGTTATGGCAAAACTTATAGTTTAACAATCAAAAGGTATTTTGACAGGTATATGGGTAGGAAAGGTTTAGTGGGATAAGGGACAGATGGGACTAGTGTAGATGGGGCATCTTGGTCAGTGTGTGCAAGCTGGCTGGAGGGCCTGTTTCCATACTGTATGACTCCATGACTCTATATGAAAAGTTTAAATTAGATTAGAAAAGTAGGCTTTGTCCATTTCCCAACTCTTTCCCAACTTTCTCCCCACAATAAAATCAGCCTGTATTAGGGTCCTGACCCAAGACATCGCCAAGCCATGTACTCCAGAGATGCTTGAACCCGCATGAGTTACTCCAGCACTTTGTCTTTTCCAGCACTTAAACTTATCTTGAGAATAGTCCCAATCATATTCCACACCCTTTCCTCGTTCGCACTTTATCTCCTTTTATTTGTCTACCTTTCTAGTCTCTTTGCTGAGAGTTGTCTTCATCAGGGAGAATTATCCTGATTGTTCATTACTGAGGTACGAGCCTGGGATAAAAAGGATATGTTTTCTTCACTCTGGATTTAGTTTTCTCATTTAAACGTGCTATGTTTGCATGATTTGATATACCGTGCCTACAGCACACACTGAATCACTAGGAATTTGCTAACTGAAACCTCGAACCAGCCTTTGGAGACTTTTCAATGTAACTGTCTTGTTTTGACAGCAGCTGCTTTCTGAAGATGAATAGCAAACCAACAGGACTCCCAGAGTGCCACAGAGTCATTCAGCACAGAAACAACCTATTAAATATGTATCTGTACAAATCCCAAAAGAAATCCAAAGTGTGCCAAAATTTTGCAACATAACATCTGAAACTAAGGGTGAAATTGAGCAACTGTAATCAAAGAAGGATCTTTCCCAAGGCAGTAACCAGTGATAGCAATTCGCAGAAGGATAATGGTTCATTTTCAGTACTTTGTTTACTTTGCTGTAATTAGCAACTTCTTTAACCCATAAGTGTTTTGTTGCAGTATGTTAAGGTTACTACACTACATCCACCGATTACAATCAGTTACAAAGAAAGGAAATGAATGTGCTTTAATGAGAAGATACAGAAGTATTTAATTCTGATACTAAGGCATGCATTGAGTGCTTGATTGAGATAGTAAATTCATTACTCACTCATCCATTATCTCTCAATTACCTTTGTCCATAATACCTTAGTTTTAAATCTCTCTTCCTCATATTCATAAAACATAGAGCAGTACAGCACAGGAACAGGCCCTTTGGCCCACAATGTCAGTGCTGAACACAATACTGAGTTAACCTAAACTCCTCTGCCGGCACATATCCATAACCTTCTATTCCCTGCATATCAATCAATCAATCAATCAACATTTATTGTCATCTTGCAAGCAACAGTTGTACAGTGCAAAATGAAAAGACGTTTCCCAGGGAATAGCGGAGCATCGCACATGAAAAACGTTTCACACATAATAACACAAAAAACAATCCAGTCCCTGATGGAACAGTATAAATAAATAGTTAAAAGCAGGTAAAACACAACGTTAAAATACAGTAAACCAATCATAAAAATGTCCGGGGCAGCTGATTTGAGTGGCCAGTGCCAGCCGCAGAATCAAATGACTGTGAGTACAGAGTGACTGTTTAGCAGCCTCACAGCCTGTGGTAGGAAGCTGTTTAGCAGTCTTGTAGTCCGGGCTTTGATGCTTTGATATCTCTTGCCTGATGACAGGAGATACAGATGTGTGTGGAGGGGGTGCAGTTTGTCCTTGGCAATTCTCTGAGCTTTTTTCAGACAGCGGCTCTGGAACAGTTCTTGTACCGAGGGTAGGGAGACGCCAATGATCCTCTCTGCTCCCCTCACTACCCTCTGCAGAGCCTTCCTATCCGAGCAGTTGCAGGTGGACTACCACGTATTTATGCAGTACGTGAGTACAGACTCCACCGTACCCCTGTAGAAAGTCCAGAGGATGTTGGTGGGGAGTGAGGCCTGTTTTAGTTTCCTCAGGAAGTGCAGTCGCTGATGGGCCCGTTTGACGGTCCCAGTGGTGTTCCTGGACCAGGTTAGGCTGTCTGTAATTTGCACACGAGGAACTTTATGCACTCCACTCTCTCCACTGTGGTGCCACTGATGTTGAGGGGTGTATGCTTTGGCTGCGCCCTCCTGAAGTCAACAACCATCTCCTTCGTTTTGTCGACATTTAATTCTAGATTATTTTTGCCGCACCAGTCCACTAGTTGTTTTACTTCCTCCCTGTACATTGATTCGTCTTCTCCGCTGATGAGTCCCACCACTGTTGTGTCATCCGCGAATGTTATGATCTTATTGTCCCTGAATCTGGCAGCACAGTCATGTGTGAGCAGTGTGAACAACAGCGGGCTGAGCACACAGCCTTGAGGGGAGCCAGTGCTCAGCGTGATCGAGCCTGAAGTGTTCTTGCCAACACGGACTGACTGCGGTCTCTCTGTCAGAAAGTCCAAGATCCAGTGACACAGGGTGGTGTTGAGGCCCAGCAGGGTTAGTTTCTCCACAAGTCTCTGTGGGATGATGGTGTTAAAGGCTGAACTGAAGTCAATGTACAGGATTCTGGCGTAGGTTTTTTTGTTTTCCAGATGCGTGAGTACTGTGTGCAGCGTGGTAGAGATGGCATCCTCTGTAGAACGGTTGGGGCGATAGGCAAACTGGAGGGGGTCTAACGATGAGGGGAGGCTGGCAGTAATGTGGGGTTTCACCAGGCGTTCAAAACACTTCATTATTATTGGGGTCAGGGCGACAGGGCGGTAGTCATTTAGGCAGGCAACAACTGGTTTCTTCGCTATGGGGATTATCGTGGAAGTTTTGAGGCATGTGGGGACAATGGCTTGACTAAGGGAGATGTTAAAGATGTCTGTTAGCACATCTGCTAACTCCTCAGCACATTCCTTGAGCACACGTCCTGGGATGTTGTCGGGTCCGACTGCTTTCCACGGGTTGACCTTAGACAGGATTCTCCGTGTGTCCATTGAGTCTATGGTCAGGACTGGCTGGTCGGTTTGTAAGCAGGGGCTGGCTCTCCCCTTGGGTGTGGTGTTTGCTGCATCAAAACGTGCAAAGAAGTTGTTCAGTTCATCTGGGAGAGAAGTGTCCATGTCGGTTACCTTATCCACATGTCTATCTAAAAGCCTCTTAAATGCCACTGTTGTATCTGCCTCCACCACCAATCCTGGCAGCACGTGCCAGGTACACGGCACTCTCTGTGTACAAAAAAACCGCTGCTCTGCACATCTCCTTTAAACTGCTCTTCTCACCTGTAAAGGGCTGTCCCACTGTGGCAACCTAATTGGCGAGTTTAGAAGAGTTTAGGAGAGTTTGAAAAAATGTCATGTTGAAGACCTCCTTCGACTATGTAGAAGACCTCCTTCGACCTCCTTCGACTATGTTGAAGACTAGCTTCGACTAGCTTCAGAAAAATTGGATACCGAATAGTGGAGAGTGAAGACGACCTCCTTCGATCTCCATCGACTTACCTTCGACTATGTTGAAGACTATCTATGACTACCTTCAACTACCTTCGATTACCTTTGACTACCCTCGATTGCCTACGAATAACATGCCGACCTACTACGGCCTACTTCGACTAAACCTACGGGTAAAAAAATATCGATTTTTTCCATGGCAATCTTTTTTTACTCGCGGGCATTTTTCAGCATGTTGAAAAATACGCTGTGACCTAGCTGAGGCCTCGAGTACGCGGGGACTACTCTCGAGCATGAAGGAGAGTTACAAAGACCTCCTACGACCTCGTGTCGACCATGCTGCGAGTATGAGTCGAGGGCAAACTCACCAGAGCTCGCGGATTAGGTCGCCACAGTGGTACAGCCTTTAAAGCTACGCCCTCTGGTCTTTGCCATTTCCATCTTGGGAAAAAGGTTTTGACTTTTGACCTTATCTATGCCACTCATAATTTTTGATATGCCTCTATCAGGTCATCCTTCTGCTTCCGACGCCCCAGAAAAAAAACAATCCCGTGTATGTCCAACTCTTCTTATTGCTAAATCTATAAGATTTAAGAATCTAAATCTATTCTGAGAATCAATACTCGGATTCCTCTGCCTGCTTTTCCTTCACCATATGCCTTCAATAAAATGTTGCTTGCAACATGCCGTATTTTAAAGAGGCTACATAAATGTAGATTGCTGTTCAAACAGGGCGGCAGACCTCCTGATCATCATCCTTTATTGCACATGAGCCGCTTCAGGCCATTGAACAATCCAAAGCCAATTCCTAATCCTAACCATATTTTTTAAATTGGTTCAGCTTTCCAAAGCCAAATTTTACATCACTGAAATCAGACACGTGAAGTATTTGAATGTGATTTCTCAGACCACATCTGAAGCACCAGACTACACGAAGAACCTGAAATTGAATCTGCTATTTCTACATCTTGTTTGCCTTGAATGTTACGGTCTAAAGAGAATGAAAACAGACATAACTTTAGATTGATTGATTGAATTGATTGATTGAAAGATATTGCACGGAAACAGGCCCCTCAGCCCACTGAGTTCACATCGAACATCATTCATGCTCGTTCTATGTCATCCTATTTTTATACCCACTCCCTACACACTGGGGCCAATTTATAGCAGTCAATTAAACTACAATCCTGCACGCCTTTGGGATGTGGGAGGAAACCGAAGCACCTGGAGGAAACTCACGGAGTCACAGGGAGAACATGCAAACTCCACATATCCATGCAAACGCCCAATGTCAGGATCGATCTTGGAACTCTGGCGATGTGAGGTAGCATCTCTACCAGGTGTATCTCTACTGACCGCATGGAAAAGTCAGAAGAATTAACAAATTAGTTGTTCAAAGCTCAGTTTTCTTCATAAGACAATAAGATCATAAGACATAGGAGCAGAACTAGGTCAGTTCAGTCCATCAAGTCTAATCCACCATTCAATCATGACTGATCTATTTTTCCCTCTCTACCCCATTTTCCTACTTTCTTCCCGTAACCTTTGATGCCTTATTAATCAAGAACCTATCAATCTCTGTCTTAAAAATACCCATTGCATTGGCCTCCACAGGCACCTGTGGCAATGAATTCAACAGATTCACCACCCTCTGACAAACTAAATTCCTCCTCATCTCCATTTTCAGGTTACATCATTTTATTCTGAGGCAGTGCCCTCTGGTTCTATACTCTCCGACCACTGGAGAGATACTTTCCACCTCCACTCTATCTAAGCCTTTCATTACCAACAGTGTCAGTGAGATCTCCCCTTGTCCTTCTAAATTCCAGCAACTGCAGGCCCAGAGCCTTCCTTGCATATTAACCCAATCATCCCTGGGATCATTCTCATAAACATCTTCTAAACCCTCTTCAAAGCCGGCACATCCTCAGATATGGGGCCCAAAAACCATTCACAATACTCTAAATGTGACCTGCTCATCAATGCCTGATAAAGCCTCATCATTACATCCTTGCTTTTATATTCCAGTCCCGTTGCAATGAATGCTAACATTACATTTGCCTTCCTTATCACTGACTCAACCTGCAAATAAACCTTTTGGGAATCTTGCATCAGCGCTCCCAAGTCTCTTTGCACCGATTTCTGAATCCTCTCCCCATTTCGAAAGTCGTCTATGCCTTTATTCCTTCTACCAAAGTGCATAACCGTACACTTTGCTATACCGTATTACATTTGCCACTCTCCCAACCTGTCCATCCTCTTGCAGCCTCCCTGCTTCCTGAACACCACCTGCCCCTCCACCTATCTTTGTATCATCCAAAAATATGGCCACCAAGTCTTCAATTCCCTTCTCTAAATCATTAACATCCTCTCCTTGTAACGTCCCTTTATAAAAACAGGCATGCCATTGCTAACTACTTGTGATATGCTCTTGATGTTGTGAGATGCATTGCCAGTATCGAGATTAATGACATTCCTTGATTATGCTGGAGCAGAATAACAGAGGAGGCATAGCAGCACAGAGAGTAAAACTTCAACCGTGCAGTGCCAGAGACAGTTTCAATCCTGACCTTGGGTGCTAAATGTGTGGGGTTTACACATTCTCCCTGTAACCTCATAGGTTTCCTCCCAGTGCTCTGGTTTTCACCCACATTCCAAATACGTGTGGGTTATTAAGTGAATTGGCCACTGTAAATTGTGGTGCATATGTAGGTATGAGATAGAATCTGGGAGATTTGATGGGAATGTGGAGAGAAATTAAAATATAGGATCCGTGTAAATGGGAGGCTGATGGTCAGTGGGAAAACACAATACTCATAGATAATATATAGTTTTAAAAAATATTAAAAATATCAACAACCACAATACTAGTGCATCTTGATGATGGCGCCGGAACATTACGACTCTTTGCTGCTGTTCCCAGAAGGTGATCTGTTTTCATACATTACAATTGTTCCAATTTTAAATATTTATTTTAACAGCAGCTTTTCACTGTGTGACAACAGTAAACTTAACGGAACTAAACTAAAATCTTTTTAACTTGACAAATTCTCTGTATTCTTCAACCATTTTGCAATCAGGGACCACATGCCATTTGCCTTCATGAGACCTTCCACTTAAAATGTTGTGAATCATGAACTAGATTCATGTTCTGCATGGACATTGTGGGCTGAATGGCCTGTTCCTGTGCTGTACTATACTATGTAAAACCTAGATCGCCATGTCTCTCTCCATTTTGAAAATAGAAGCAGGAGACCAGATGTGTATGGTTTTCTAGTCAGAGGATTATTCTTGAAAACAACCTTTACTCAACAATATGCAATGAAGAAATACATTAAATGTTTGCCTTGAACACAAATCCAGGCCAGCGTGCCTGAGAATATTTCTGCCTTTGTTCACTGTTAAAGGAAAATACACTCTATAGAATTTAACCAGGTTGATGCAGCCATTATTTCCTTAATGATCTTTTTATTATTAACTGCATATGGAATTCCAATAAAACTCTAATGAAAAAGGCCTTTCAGAAGCCCTTGTAGAGAGGTTAGAAAAAGTTAAACCAGGTGTTTGTCATTTTCGCACAAGTCTGTAAACTATGAAATAAACTGCCTCGGTGGCAATCTGCCCAAACTCTGTCACTTAGGAGAAGGGAGTCTTTGTAAAAGACAGCAATCTTAAATATAAGGAATTAAAACAGGCCCAAGATAAATCACAGTGCTGTTTACTTTGAACCTAATATTGTTCCATCTTCTTTTCAGTTTTACTACCTTTTAAATAATCATTTTTCTGACAATTTATTATCTTTATAAAGCATTCTTGCTTTAAGTGGATTGTATTGCCTGAAGGCAATGGGAAAAGGTCAAAAGGTGATGGCATATGATACCTATTCAGTATGCCAAAGTAACAGACAATTTCACTGTCTTCATTATGGATCGACCAAGGGATTGAGAGGCCTCTGAACTTACAGGACTGAATGTCCCATTAACAAACAGTAATATAATTTCCTTGCTCTCACTAATTGCATTATCCTTTCTTCTCTTTGAAAAAAAATCACACAAAGGTAGTCGATGCCATCCCACATGTGAAACTTAAAAGGTATTTCTAAAATGACCATAAGTCAGAGACCTTACATGTGTGACGCATCCCTTGAAATCCTCAGAAAAAGGACACAAAGTGCCGGAGTAACTCAGTGGGTCAGGCAGCATCTTTGGTGAACAAGGAAAGGTGGTGTTTCAGGTTGGAATCCTTCTTCGGATGTTTAAAATTCCAATGGCAACAAATGTTCATGGCATGAAGTACAACATTAATCCAGCATCCTTTTATTCCCCCCAGGTATAACAATATGTGCGATTACATATGTCTGCGTGGTCACTTTGGTCTTAGGGGTTGTCATTACTGTTATCTTATGCAAGACAAGGTAAGCAATGTCACCTTTCTTCAGCCTGTAATGAAATATTTCTGAAAAAAAGCGGTTGTGGGGTTGCCTCACAAGTGAAACATTATTTGGTTCACTTTGCTACCAGCTGGGTTTATGGGAATGTTGGTTGAAAGCCTTTTCACATCATACATTGAGGTGGTAATACAATTACTATTAGATTCAGGCCAGACATGCTTAATTAGCCTGCCATTTCTATCAATCAATGTCAGGCTAATCAATACAGCGTGAAAGCAGTCACATTACTAGATCTGTTTATTTATGGGCTGATCATCATTCTCACTATTGTCAGAAGAGTGATTTGCAGGAGGAGCCTGTTATGCCAAGTATATTTAGTTATAAATATGTACAGATGTTTTTTTGGAATAAAGCTTCAGCACAGATGGGCTCTTGCTGCTTGAAGAGCTGTGTAATTATTGCTCTCTACCCTGTAGAACTTGGAGACATGACGGAACATAAAACTAATTGCTATATACTGCGAGCTTCATGCAATAATTGTGTTTGCAGTGCACTAACTAATTTACCCATAAATCATTTATTGTGTAGGTTTGGCAGAGAAGAGCTGAATATCTAAAAAGGAAATAGTTTGTATTATCCCTCGCCAATGTTGACCTATAGGCAATGCTCGATTGAACAAGCATCAATTGGAAAAAGTAAACAGTAATTACAGATCACATTCTTTGTTCAGTCTGAAAAGGATTCAGGCTGGTGTACTGTAAGAACGATACTCCTCTGAACATTACTGAGATAAATGGGGCTTGATAAAAATGGAGCAAAATGATCTGTAGCTGGTTGGATGAAACTGTGGAATTCTTATATCTTGATGAACAAACAAGGTAGATGTTCGATTCTACCTTTAGATTCTACCTTTATTTTCCTTAACGGGGTGAACGTTTTTTATTTTGGTGGGTGGGAGGGGATAATCTAGTGTCTTTGTATTGATCAGATGCCGTGCAGCTGGCACCAACAACAGTGCATGAAGCCTCTTACAAAGGTATTATTAAAACGTCTTGTTATTGCATAGTAAAGCGTCAAAGGTAATGGGGAGAATGTAGGAGAATGGGGTTGAGAGGACAAATAGATCAGCGGTGATTGAATGGCAGAATAGACTAGATGTGCTGATTAGCCAAAATCTGCTCCAATGTCTTATGGTCAAAGTTGCACTCTTGACACTGTGATGTTACCTGGCACAAATTTTAGGTCAGGTTACAGCAGGGATTCAAGTGATATTTGCAAATGTACTTATTTAACAGCAAAACAGCCCTACAAGAAGTATTGGCTGGGTGGAAACATTATTTCAGCAGCTGTGCTCACATCTGGTTTTTGAGAATAATGCACTGACACAATTGTGTTTCTTTTCAGAATATCCAAGATATCTGAACAGACTGCAAAAAGTTCTACATGTTAAACAAAGACAAAAATACTCAAGTACTGGCAACATTGGAGTGGATGTTCTGGTTGAAAAATATAGTTCTCATGCCGTTTTGCGTGTGCCACATCCTATGCATGTGTAATTATTTATTGTGTGGTTAGGTTTTCGAAGTTCTCCTGCATAACTTATTTGATAAACTGAATTTATATTTGATTTAAGCCATGGGTAGAAAGCAAAAGTTAGTCATCTTCGACTTCCAGAAGAAATTTTGCTTGACAAGACAGGTTGGAGAAATGAAGATGCAAGATAACTTTCACCCACATTCTCACTGAGGAAATTCCTACCAACAACGTTAATGTGTACAAGACATTCAGTGGACGTATTGCTTTTTTGTTGCTTTAGAAACACACTGTATTCAACTAAATAATTTATTATTAAATGCAAAATAATTGTAATAAACACGATTTTAAACAATGGGAAAGTGGTCCTTGTTTTGTAGCTCAAGCATTCACTGATTGTATTATGATTCTGTTCATATTGACCATTAGCTTTTTATTTGTAATGAAAATGAACTTTAGGTACTGGTTTGTACCAAAGATAGGAACGAAATGTTGGCTTAACTCAGCGGGTCAGGCAGCATCTCTGGAGAAAATGGATAGGTGACGTTTTGAGTCGGGAAAGTTTTTTACTTGTATTCCTGTTCTGGCTTTGACAGCCAATAAAGCTGGGGCTTAGCCAGCTGGCAAGGCTGTCAGAGGGTTTTCTGGAGCAGAGTTTCTCTTTGGCATTGTACAAGGATGTGCTGCGACTCTGGGTATTGCTGCGGGTCTCTGGGGTGGCTCAGTGTTTTGTGGTCAAACATAATGGAACAGAACGATGACATTCTTACATACTTTCAGCAGCATAAATTCTGCAAGACAGTGATAAGGCAGTGCAACAAAACAAGACTTTGGTGCGAAAATATATAATTGGAAAACATGTCCATAGTTGTGCAAGAGGTCATCATTGTGTTCCGTTGTCGAGGTATAAGTAAGGTTTAGTTTAGAGATGCAGTGTGAAACAGGCCCCAGCACACCAAGTCCACGCCCATCAAGGAGACATGCTGAGCAAGTTTTGTTCATACAGGGAGTGTTCGGTGCCTGGAACGTACTGCCAAGGATTGTGGTGGAGGCAGAGATGACAATGGATCACGTGCACGCTGAGGAGATTAGTTTAACTTGGTGTCATGTTCGGCATGGACATTGTGAGCCAGGGGACCTGTTCCTCAAGTCAAGTCAAGTTTATTCGTCACATACACGTATGAGATGTGCAGTGAAATGAAAAGTGGCAATGCTCGTGGACTTTGTGCAAAAAGACAAACAAACAAACAACCAAACAAACTACAAACAGAATGGAACAGAATCACATATTCTTTTACATATTGTGGGTGAAAAGAAAAAGGGAAAAAAACAGCAATTTAAAAAAAAAAGCCATAGAGTGGTTCAGTAAAGCTAGTCCCTGGTAAGATAGTTTACAGTCCTAATGGCCTCTGGGAAGAAACTTCTTCTCAATCTCTCCGTTCTCACAGCATGGCAACGGAGGCGTTTGCCTGACCGTAGCAGCTGGAACAGTCCGTTGCAGGAGTGGAAAGATCTTATTGGCTCTGGAGTTGCACCTCCTGATGTATAGTTCCTGCAGAGGGGCGAGTGAAGTTCCCATAGTGCGTTCGGCCGAACGCACTACTCTCTGCAGAGCCTTCTTGTCCTGGGCAGTGCAATTCCCAAACCAGATTGTAATATTTCCAGACAAGATGCTTTTCACAGCCGCTGAGTAGAAGCACGGGAGGATCCTCGGAGACACTGTGAATTTCCTCAATTGCCTGAGGTGGTAAAGGCGCTGCCTTGTCTTACTCACGAGTGCTGCGGCGTGTGATGTCCATGTCATATCCTCAGAGATGTGGACTCCCAGGTATTTAAAACAGCTCACCCTATCCATAGGATCCCCATTTATCCTCAATGGTGTGTACGTCCTCGGATGATGTGCCCTCCTAAAGTCCACAATCAGCTCCTTTTTTTTTGATGTTCAAGAGGAGGCTGTTGTCCTGACACCAGAGTGCTAGATCAGCCACCTCCTCCCGGTAGGCCTTCTCATCGTTGTCTGAGATCAGGCCCACCACCACAGTGTCATCAGCAAACTTGATTATTGAGTTGGAACTGAACCTTGCCACACAGTCATGTGTGTACAGGGATTACAATAGGGGACTGAGGACGCAACCCTGGGGCGATCCTGTGCTCAGGGTGAGGGACTCCGATGTATTCCCTCCCATCTTGACTACCTGGGGCCTTGCGGTGAGAAAGTCCAGGGCCCAGGCACACAGGGGGGTGTTGAGCCCCAATTCCAGTAGCTTCTAGGCCAGTCTGGTGGGGACTATCGTGTTGAAGGCTGAACTGAAATTTATGAACAGCTTCCTCACGTAGCCCCCCTTCTGGCTGTCAAGATGAGAGAGAGCGGTGTGCAAAACCTGGGAGACCGCATCGTCTGTGGATCTGTTCGGACGGTATGCGAACTGTAACGGGTCCATGTTGCGAGGGAGGAAGGTGCAGATGTGTTTCTTCACCAGCCTCTCAAAGCATGGGCTGGACTGTTCTATAGTTCTATGATAGTGTCCAAATCATAACAAGGCATGGTTTGATTCCTATAATGGATATGTGTATGCGTGTGTGTGCGTGTGTCTGTGCATGTGTGTGTGTGTGTATGTGTGTGTGTGTATGCATGCGTGCTTGTGCATGTGTGCGCGTGTGTTTGTGAGTGTGTATGTTGGTGTGTGTTGAGATGTGCATTTGTGTGTGATGGCAGAAAGAAACTAATTCACTCATGCACACAAATCACACATGTCACTAATGGGTTTCCCTCTCGTTACACAGGCCGGAGTAGTGATTAGAAGTAAGGCCTTTGCCATCCCCTGTTATAATTGGCAGCCTCAACATCAACTAAACCCTAAATCCCTAACTTCCTCTTAACTCTTTAATAAGATGTTTTTGTTATGTATTCAATTTTTAATATGGGTTTGCTTAAAGCAACTGAATATTTGTTTGGTTACACGCAAATGACTTTTTTTTTATTACTTCAGATGACTAACGGCTTCAGCCCATGGCAACACTGATGGGAATGTTGTGCATCTATGGTGACAGAACACTGCCACATTATCCGCTCTGTAGGGTTTCCCATGAAGCCGGATTAGAAACCCAGATTAAACTGAATAATCACTCCCAAATGGTGATAAATGAACACATTGAACAGAATCAACAGTGCAGTAAGAAAGGCAGGCAAGCACATTTTGTTTACTGATGCCTTCAGTGTGGTTTAATAGGATCTGTTGAGCAAACAATGAGGGAATAAAATGTTCCTTGTTACGATCATGGAAAAGAAGTCTCACGTTACACATTAATGCTTAATATGTTTCCCAGTTGATTGAGAATACTGCCATTGATTTGTTCAGCTGATTCTGCTTTGTATTATATTTGATGATCGGTATGTAGGTTGGCTGGCAGTGTTTCACAGATGGTGCTTTATGACTCGCATGTGCTACTGCCGAAAGACAAGCTCCTCACAGCATCTGCTCAACATTGTAGGTGCATTACCCCGACCACAGGCTCATTCTACCTCAACTAGCTTACAATTCATTTTGACATTCACATGTTCCAAATAATTCCCAAGAAAAACAGCATTTGAATGGCATGCTCACCAGCCATTGCAAGAATAATACACTTCTTATTGTGTGGACAATTGAGCCCACACATAAGAGAGGCACAAAGTGCTGGAGTGAGTCAGCGGATCAGGCAGCATCTCAGGAGAAAGAGGGTGGGTGATGTTTCGGGTCAGGACCCTTCTTCAAACTGAAAGTAAGGGGGGGGGGGGGGAATGTGTAAGAAGGGACTGCAGATGCTGGAAGATGCAAAAAGCTTGAGTTACTCAGCATGACAGGCAGCATCTCTGGAGAGAAGGAATCTTTAAGAGTCTTGACCCGAAACGTCACCATTCCTTCTCTCCAGAGATGCTGCCTGTCCCGCTGAGTTACTTCAGCTTTTCGTGTCTATCTTCAGTAGAAGGGAGGGAATTGGAACAAAGCAGAGGCCAGAACAAAGCAGAGCTGGCAAAAGTTGGCCACGGAAGGGTGGAGCCCATAATGGTCTAGTTGGCTGGGGAAGAAGTTATAGTGAATTGATACAAGGATGCAAACAGCGGAACTAGTAGGATGAGTAGGGTAGTGGAGGGGGTGGGAAGGAGGGAATGCAGGGGTTACTTCAAATTAGAGAAATCAACGTTCATACAGCTGGGTTGTAAGCTGTCCAAGTGAAATATGAGGTGCTGATCCTCCAATTTGCATGTGGCCTCACTCTGACAGTGGAAGTGGCCCAGGACAGAACAGTCAATATGGGAATGGGAAGGGGAGTTAAAATGGTTGGCAGCCATGAGATCACGTAGGCCAAGGCAGACTGAGCGTAAGTGTTCAGCCAAACGATGGCCAAGTCTGCGCTTGATCTCACCAATATATAGGAGTCCACATCGAGAACAACGGGTACAGTAGAGGGAGGGTCAGGGATCCTGGATGGGTACTGGTCCAAATCCCTTTCAGAACTTAACGATGAACCCGTCCCCTACCATCTTTTCAGGCTGCGTTTCCCTGGTTCGGGAACCGTTCCATCCAATACAGCAAGAAATTGCAGAGGACGTAGGCCAAACACTACTATGTGACATACAAAGATAATGGTGGGAAGCAGGAACTGACTTGGACAGCATGGTAATGTAGGATTGTTTCTAATACTGATGACAAAGGAAGCTTTGGGAACCATAGCTAGACAGTCCCAATATCCCATTAGCTGCATCATGACCTGGTACAGCAATTCCAATGCACAGGAATGCAAGAGGCTGCAGAGAGTGGCATACTCAGCCAGTCCATTACAGCACAGCCCTGCCCACCATTGAAAGCATCGACATGCATCTAAACTTCAAGAGTTCAGTTAGTTTAGTTTAGTCAAGTCAAGTCAAGTTTATTCGTCACATACACATACACATACGAGATGTGCAGTGAAATGAAAAGAGACAATGCTCGCGGACTCCGTGCAAACAGACAAGCAAACAAACAAACTATAAACAAAATGGAACAGAATCACAAATTCTTTTAGTTTAGTTTAGTTCATTATGGTCACGTGCACCGAGGTGCAGTGAAAACGTTTCTTTGTATGCTATCCAGTTAAAGAAAAGACTACACATGATTACAATCAAGTCCACAGTGTACAGATACAGAATAAAGGCTACAACATTTGGTGGAACATAAAGTCAGATTAAAGATTAAAGTTCAAAGTTCTGCAATGAGGTAGATGGGAGCTCTAGCTGACGAGAGGATCCTTCCGATGCTTGATAACAGCTGGGGAGAAACTGTCTCAGAATCTGGAGGAATGCGTTTTCACATTTCTGTACTTCTTGCCTGATGGGAGAGGGGAGATGAACGACCAGGGTGAGGCCGGTCCTTGACTATGCTGGTGGCCTTTCCGAGGCTGCGTGAAGTGTAGATGGAGTCAATGGACGGGAGGTTAGTTCGCGCGATGGTCTGGGCTGCGTCCACAACTCTGCAATTTTTTGCCTTCTTGGATGGAGCTGTTCGCACACCAAGTTGTGATACGTTCTGATAAAATGCTTTCTACAGTGCATCTGTAGAGGTCAGTTAGGATAGTTGGGGATATGATGAACTCCCTAAGCCTTCTAAGGAAGTAGAGGCATTGTGTGCTTTCTTGGCCATAGCTTCGATATGGCTGGTCCAGCATAAATTGGTGGTGATATTTATCCCTAGGAACTTGAAGCTTTCAACCATCTCTGCTTTGGCACCATCATTGTAGACGGGAATGCACCGCTTCGCTTCCTGAAGTCGATCACTATTTCCTTTCTCTAGCTCACATTGAGGGAGAGATTTCTGTCTTGGCCCTACCATCCTGGCCATGCCCTCTTCTCACTGCTACCAAGTGGGCATGAAGTACAGAAGCCTAAGGTCCCACACCAATACATTCAAGAACAACTACTTTCCTGCAGATA
The DNA here is from genome assembly GCF_028641065.1 of Leucoraja erinaceus. NCBI lineage: Eukaryota > Metazoa > Chordata > Chondrichthyes > Rajiformes > Rajidae > Leucoraja > Leucoraja erinaceus. Next base: position 21,408,876 of record NC_073381.1, on the reverse strand, counting down.
TAAAGTTCAAGTGCCTGAACTAACCTACACAACCCTTAATCCTTCCTCACCAATGCAATTCAATGGACTATGCCTGGACTTGTGTCTTTTTCCTTTACAATGTCTTGTAAAATTCATTTGTAATTGATATATATATATGTTTTAATGCATTGGCTGGTCCATGTGCCAGTGATGCTGCAGCAGGCAAGATTTTTAACATGTATACATCTGGCTGTACATGTGCACATGGCAATAAACTTGGCTTGGCTCCCAACCCCTCCTACCATCCTTCCTTCTTGCCAGCTCCTGCTTCAATCTCTAACCTGAGATTATTCCCAGTGAATTATGAGGGGCATGAATTTTGAACCCTATGCTGCACATACAATACAATGCAGTATTTATCGTCATTTGAACCTCAATAAGGCTCAAATGGAACTCTGTTTCTACAGCCATACAAACAAAAAAACGATTCCTACTAGACATACAACCAATTTAATTCACACAATCATCCATCACAGTGAACCTCCTCTTCACTGTGATGGAAGGCAAATTCTCTCCCCTGCTCTCCATTTCTCTCCCGGGCAATGGTAAGTCCCACGGCCATTTAAGGCCACGCCGGGCTATGTACGGCCCTGCTCCAGGCCCAAAAGTCACAAAGTTGGAGCCCCCGGTGGGCGTTCAAATGTCCCGTGGCCATTAAGCCGCGCCGGGCGATGTACGGCCCTGCTCCAGGTCGTTCCAACCCTGCGACACGGACTGGAGAAGTTGCGTTGCGGGAGCTCCGGAAAGCGGTTTCCCACCCGGACCCATGAGCTCCTGCTATCACAGTCCATCGGACCTGCAGCTGCAGCTGGAGCCTCCGCGCTCTGGAGTCAGGCCGCAGCAGCGAGTCACCACCGCTCCCCATGCTCCAAGGCCGGCCAGCCCCATGATGGTGAGTAATCCGCAGCTCCGCAGGCTCCGCGACTGGAGCCCCCAGGTCGTTCCGGTTGGAGGCCGCTCCACAGTGCTCGGCCCCAACGACAACGGAGACCCGACAGGGAAAAGGTCAGGTCTCCCGTGCAGGGATGAGATTTTTTTAGTACATGGTACATGGGTTTTCAGTTTTGTTTTAATATACAGTTGGTATCATCTTGTGTGAAATGACCTCTCTTGAGGGATTTTTTGCTTACGCGTATATTCTTCCCTTATATGAATGTGGGTCTAGAAATATTTCACCCAGTCAATTACATCTGCAAATGTTGTCAATGGAACGAGAAGCATTTGCTTTGGGTTATGCTATGGGGCTGATGATAACGTTTGACATGCGCCGATTAAAGTGATTGCCTGACGTCATACTCAGCTGTGCAATATATTGCCTAGCACGGCATGGCACGTGTTATGCTAATATCTAGGATTTCATCCAATGCACATTACTTAACATTAAACAATGCACAGCTGTTATTGTTATTTAACATATACTGTGCTAAATTTAACATGTTATTCGGCAAGCTTATTTCTTATGTGAGGTCTTGTTGTTCAACCATGAAATCCAAAAAATTAGTTTAGCTTAGAGAGATACGGCGTGGAAATAGGCCCAGCAGCCCACAGAGCCCATATCAACCGCTATCATCCGTACACTAGTTCTATCCTATTTACTAGCATAATTTAAATAAGTCAATTGACTTAAAAACCTGCACGTCTTTGGAATGTGGGAGAAACCGAAGCACTCTGAGAAAGCCCATTCGGTTACAGGGAGAGCGTGCAAACTCCATATAGATGGCACCACTGAGGCAGCAACTCTACTGCTGTGCCACTGTGCCGTCTGCACAGATCCAAAATACAAAAAAGACCCCAAAAAATAACTAACCTGAGGATTAGGGATCAGACAGGCTAGATGCATAAAACATTTTCCCGATATTGGGGGAGTCCAGAACCAAGGTTCACAGTTTAAGAATAAAGAGTAGGCAATTTATGACTGAGATGAGGAAAAACTTTGGTTTGAATTCTCTTCCACAGAAGGCAGTGCAGGCCAATTCACTGGATGTTTTCAAGAGAGAGTTCGATATAGCTCTTAGGGCTAATGGAATCAAAGGATATGGTGAGAAAGCAGGAATGGGGTACTGATTTTGGATGATCAGCCATGATTATATTGAATGGCGGTGCTGGCTCGAAAGGCCAAATGGCCTACTCCTGCACCTATTTTCTATGTTTCTAGGTCATGTAGCACAGAGCGCCCTGAGAAAATTAATTGTTCTTACAAATACCATAGCCCAGGTCACTTGCTTCTGGGAAACATTGCTTCCAGGCTTGGTATGACTGCTTTTCTAGGATTCAGAGTGCAGGTGATTCTCTGCATCCTAGTCCACCTGCCTGCCAGCCTTTGGCCCATATCCCTCTTAAACTTCCTATCTATGTATCTGTCCAGATGTATTTATTCATCCTGAACGAATCTAATTTTATTCTTCCCACATTAAACATAGAAACATAGAAAATAGGTGCAGGAGGAGACGATTCAGTCCTTCGAGCCAGCACCGCCATTCATTGTGATCATGGCTGATCGTCCCCTATCAATAACCCGTGCCTACCTTTGCCCCATATCCTTTGACTCTATCTCCCCATCTGCCTTCTCCCCATATCCCTTGACTCTATCTCCCCATCTGCCTTCTCCCCATATCCCTTGACTCTATCTCCCCATCTGCCTTCTCCCCATATCCCTTGACTATATCTCCCCATCTGCCTTCTCCCCATATCCCTTGACATTACTGTCAATAACTCCCAAGAACATACCACCCACCCGTGCACTAAAGGGAATTTCTATCTGCCAAATTACTGGCAAACTTGCACTTCTTTGGGATGTGGGAAGAAGCCAGAGCACTTGGGGAAAACCCACACGGTCACTGGGAAAACATGCAAACTTCACACAATCAGGATTTCTCCCGGGTAACTGATGCTGTGAGGCTGCAGTCTCACCTACTGCACTACAGTACCACAAGATGCCAGTCCTCTGAGCTCAGAGTCAGTTTTCAAGCACTCACTTGCACAGGTAATATTTACTGAAAGCTAATTACATGATGAATAGATTGGCTGGTAGGTAGGTTAGTAACTTGATCATTTACCCTTCCAGGCCTTGCAACTTTACAATTTCTTTATTTTCCATCTTCCATATAAATGTGAAGTAAAAGAATTTGACAGCCAGCACATTGCAAAGTTTCAGCAGGGCTGCTTTTTATCTTCAATCTGATTAACATTAGCACCAACATCTCATTTGATCCCTACTAGTGGATGCCTTACTTGTTACAGCCACAAAAACAACCTTGTTAATCTGCCAGAGGTAATTTTATAATTCACTGAGGAGTGGTTTTAATAATAAATTTTACTCCGTCAACTATAATTATCTTTCATTAATGTTAATTGACTTGAAAATAATCAACTTGGGTCCCGGCCTTCAACCACTTTTGGAAGGCAATTTGAAGTCAGAAAACAAGGCAAACCATGGAGTGATCATCTCCCACCTTGTCAAGACCTCGACAGTATTCCAGGATCATAGAAAATGGCCAGGGTAAAGAATGGCATTGTGGCACAATTGGTAGAGCTGCTGCCTCACAGCACCAGAGACCCGGGTTCGATTCTGACTAAGGGTGCTCTTTGTACTGACTTTGTACATTCTTCCTGTGACTGCTTGATTTTTTCTGGGTGTTCCAGTTTCCTCCTGCACCTCAAAGACATGTGGGTTTGTAATTGGCTTCTGTAAAATAGACCCTAGTGTCTTGGATATAAACGTGGGATAAAAGAGAAATAGTGTGAACAGGAAAAATGGTCAGCGTGATTTCGGTGGGCTGAAATGGCAAGTTACCATGCTGTATCTCTTCAATACCCCGCAACACTGCTCTCTCTCCCCATCCCCCCACTCTGAACAAGGGCAGAGCACCCTTAGTCCTCACCTTCCACCCCACTAGCCGTCACATACAACAAATAGTCCTCGGTCATTTTCACCACCTCCAACGTGACCCCACCACTCGCCACATCTTACCATCTCCCCTCCTAATAATAATAATAATAATAATAATAATAATAATAATAATAATAATAATAATAATAATAATACATTTTATTTGCGGGCGCCTTTCAAAGTCTCAAGGACACCTTACAGAAATTAACAAGAGAGAAAAACCATATAGTCGGAGTAAAATAAATAATAAGGACATCACCAATACACAAATTAAATACAGAATTCGCTCCAAAGACAAAAAATCAAAAACACAATGTGAAGATAGAGCAGCGGCAGCTAAACCGCGCCAGGGTACACTCTCCCTTCCGTCACCCATCTTGGACACAGACTAACATATTCACCTTACACACAAACAATCACCCCCCACAATGGTTACCACTGTGGGGGAAGGCACAATGTCCAGTCCCCATCCCCAGTTCTCCCAAAGTCAGGCCTATTGAGGCCTCCGCTATTGCCTCTCCTGTCTACTTTCCGCAAAGACCGCTCCCTCCATAACTCCCTGATCAATTCTTCCCTTCCCACCCACACCACCCCCTCCCCGGGCACTTTCCCTCGCAACCGCAGGAGATGCTACAATTGTCGCTTTACCTCCCCCCTCGACTCCATTCAAGGACCCAAGGATGCTCTCGATGGTGCAGCGGTAGAAGTTCACCAGAATCTGAGGAGACAGATGAACCTTCTTCAGTCTCCTCAGGAAGAAGAGACGCTAGTGAGCCTCCTTGAGCAGAGTTGAGGTATTGTGGGTCCAAGAGAGGTCATCGGAGATGTTGACCCCCAGGAACCTGAAGCTGGAAACACGTTCCACCTCCGTCCCATTGATGTGGATGGGGGTGTGCGTGCCACCCCTAGACTTCCTGAAGTCTATAATGAGCTCCTTGGTTTTCTTGGAGTTAAGGGCCAGGTTGTTGACAGCGCACCATGCTGCTAGGACCTGGACCTCCTACCTATAGGCCGACTCATCGTTGTTGCTGATGAGGCCAATCACCGTTGTATCATCTGCATACTTGATGATTAGTCGTAGGTGAAGAGGGAGTAGAGGAGGGGGCTCAGCACACAGCCCTGTGGAACGCTGGTGTTCAGGGTGAGGGTTGAAGAGGTGTGCTTGTCTAACCTAACAGACTGGGGTCTGTTGGTTAAAAAGTCCAGTATCCAGTTGCAGAGGGAGGGGTCGATGCCCAGGTCACCGAGTTTGGTGATCAGTTTAGAGGGTATAATGGTGTTGAGTGCTGAGCTGTAATCGATGAACAGCATTCTTATGTAAGTGTCTCTGTTGTCCAGGTGGGAGAGGGCGGAGTGAAGTGCCTTTGAGATGGCATCCTCCGTACTCCTGTTCTTGCGGTAGGCAAACTGATAGGGATCCAGTGTGGGGGGTAGGCAGCCTTTGAGGTGTGCCAGGACCAGCCTCTCGAAGCTCAACATATTCATGCCGTTATACAAATTTACGACATTCAGGAATTGTCTTTTTTTTTACATAATATTTCCAGGTCATGAGCAAAAGGAATTTTCCCAATTTAAATCATGTTCAAAACTACCCCAACAATAATGCAGATGTGCAATCATAAAGCAAGCATGCCATAAGCTTAAAGCATAACAATACCCTGCAGACAAGGCATCCAGCAAATGCATAAAATACTATATAATCATCAAAGACATGACCACGACTTATTTCAGCTCCCCCACCCCCTGCTCCCACTCCTCCACCTCATGATCTTTCCTTTTGATCAGGGATGTTGTGGTCTGAACACAAGGCAGATTTTATTGTTTCAGGACTCCACCTAAGGCACTGATTAACTCCCCTCACTTTGGTTTAAACTTTGATTGTAACTAGCCTTGCTTTTTGCTCAGCTGTACACATTTTTCACTGTGATTCAATTGTAACGCCAATCCCTTCTTTATGCTCTTGTTGCTGTTATATTGTCAGTTCTGGTGGCTACCTCCCAAAATTTAGGTTCTAGGGTACCCACGGGATGGTCTAGGAAGGAACAGCAGATGCTGGTTTAAACAGAAGGTTAAACAGAACAAAATGCTGGAGTAGCTTAGTGGGACAGGCAGCGTCTCTGGAGAGAAAGAATGGGTGGGATTGCCTGCCTTTGATATCTCAGTCATAAACAATTGAACTAGGCCTGCTGAAAACTAGTCTATTAACACCTAATCGCTCCAAACTGTTAACTCAAATAGATCTAGGAGACACCAGCACTACTGCTGTACACTTGTACTGTACTGTGATGGTCATCTAAGATGTATGTCTTCTAAGTGCTTATCTATAGAAATATTTGTGCTGAACTGTATATACAAATTAATTTCACGGTAATTCCGTGCACGTGACAAATAAAGTGCCATTGACCGTTGACCCTTGAACCAAGGTTGTTGATCAGTGATAATAACACTGTTAAAGATTCAAAGACCATTGCTTTATTCCAATAATAGCTTTGATTTTCAATAAGAACAGAACATGCTAGATATGGTCACCAGCTGGTATGGAGTAACTCAGCAAGTCAGGCAGCATCTCAGGAGGACATGAATAGGTGACGTTACACATCAGTAGCCTTCTTCAGTCTCGAATTTTACCCCAGCTTTCGTTTTCCTCTTGTTACACTTTCTCATAACAGATGTTTTCACTTGAGACATTCCTTGTATTTTCACATTCTATTAAAAATAAAATTATTTGTTTGGTCCATGATCAACAATAACAATGATGGCTCAGAAAAGGACACAAAGTGCTGGAGTAACTCAGCAGGTCAGGCTGCTTCTCTGGGGAACATGGATAGATGACGTTCCCTGCTTCTAACTGATTGGGGCGGGGGTTGAAGAAAAGAAAGCTGGAAGAGGGGAGGGGAGGGGCAGGACAAAGACCGGCAGGTAATAGGCAGATACAGGTGAGGGGGGTTTTGATGAGCAAGTGGGTGGACAAATGCCAGAGATGAAAAGGCAGAAGGTGTGTGACAAAAGGATTGAAGAGTTATGAATTGTGAAGCCAGAGGAAGGAATGTAGATGGAAGGAAAGAGGATAGATGCGTATCCAGGTGGAGAACAGGGGAGAGGGGGGAGAAAACAAGGAGGGAGACAATAGACAATACGTGCAGGAGTAGAGGCCATCCGGCCCTTTGAGCCAGCACTGCCATTCAATATGATCATGGCTGATCATCCCCAATCATAACTCCGCTCCTGCCTTCACCCCATATCCCCTGACTCTGCTATCTTTAAGAGCCCTATCTAGCTCTCTCTTGAAAGCATCCAGAGAACCTGCCTCCACTACCCTCTGTGGCAGAGAATTCCACAGGCTCACAACTCTCTGAGTGAAAAAGTGTTTCCTCATCTCCATTCTAAATGGCTTACCATGATTATTAAACTGTGGCCCCTGGCAGGTTCGATTTTATCATTTAAAAATAAATTGGATAGGTATATAGACGGGAAAGGAATGGAGGGTTATGGTCTGAGCGCAGGTAGATGGGACTAGGGGAGAGTAAGTGTTCAGCACGGACTAGAAGGGATGAGATGGCCTGTTTCCATGCTGTAATTGTTATATGGTTATATGGTTATATGGTTATGGACTCCCCCGACATCGGGAATATGTATCCTGTCTCTAGCGTGTCTAAACCCTTAATAATCATATATGTTTCAATAAAATACCCTGTCATCCTTCTAAATTCCAGAATATACAAGCCCAGAAGGAGAGAAGCTGGAATCCCATGAAAATGTCCCATTATTGTCCCATGAAAATTATTTTTTATCAGCATGTACTTGCTCCTCAACTCTAATATTACTTCAATTTCCTGATTAAGCATAACCAGAAATTTCCTTTCTCCAAGATACTACTTCCTTATCTCATGGCCAATTTTGGAATGTGATTAAACAGTGAGATGGGTTGTTAATTCCAGATCACTTCCCCTTCCCTGTTCTGCCCAGGTCTGGAGAAAAGGAATAGATAATGTTTCAGGTTGAGACCCTTCATCAGACCCGTCCCAAAACGTCACCATTCCTTTTCTCCAGAGATGCCGCCTGTTCCGCTGAGTTTCTCCAGAATTTTGTGTCTATCTCCGATGTAAACCAGCATCTGCAGTTCTTTCTACACACTCTGATACAATCTGGCAGTAGACTTTCAATGGTTCGTATGTGGATGTTTGTGAGAGTCATTGGATACATGGTGAATTTTCTCAGTGTCTGAAGGAAGTAGAGCTGTTGGTATGCCTTCTTGGCTGCCTCTTCAATGTGGGTTGGTCGACAATAGATTGTTGGTAACGTTAATGAAGCTGTCAACTAGGCCCACTTTGTTTGCATTGATGCTGACGCCACGCTTTCTGAAGTCGATAACTAATTCCTTCATCTTGCTTCTTCATAGTCATGGTCATGCAGTGGGGCAACAGGCCCTTCATCCCAACTTGCCCACACTGATCAACATGTCACAGCTACTCTAGTCCCACCAGCCTGCATTTGGCCCATATCCCTCTAAACCTTTCCTATTCTGACATTCATGTAATTTTGCATAGATCATTGTTCACAGGTATGGAAGAAGCTAAGTTATTGTAATCTGGGAAATGGGGGAAAAACACCTTGACTGGGGTTGCTTGTAAAATCTTTGCACATGTTTTGAATCAAATGATTATGGTTCATGTTTCCTCATTGTCAACAACACCACAAATGTTCATGTCATCTGCAAACTTAATAGAAGATCTGATACCACATTAATGTATAAAACACAGAAACAAGGAACAGCGGATGCTGGTTTACCAAGGAAAGACAGCAGGTGTAATGGCTATTTTAGAAATGCTCGCTGCAATGAGAGTCAAGGACATTACAAGCGACTAAGTTGCCTTCGAACCAACAAACTTCCCAATAGAAAGTTATTCCCAAGCAATCGATGACTCTGGGTTTGATTGCACAGACATCCCTCTCCAACCCTGGGAACAAATGGATGCAGATGTGAAATTCCTGAAGAATTAGCCGGGACCCCCCTCACACAGGCCGCTGGCTCGTTATCCACTGCATCGCTAACTTAACTCTGCAATCAATATGTTTGCAAGTGTGATGAATACCATGGGCCTCTCATGTTCAACAGACCCCATCAATGCTGTCTCTTTATGTTGCCACGATATTACCAGCCGAGATGATGAGAATGACATGGGTTTCGTGCTGCCAGCGCTTATGAAGGGAGCTCTTGGATGGGATGATGCCAAAGCAGTCTTAATGTCCGAAGAAGAGTCTCGAGCCGAAAAGTCACCGATTCCTTCTCTCCAGAGATGCTGCCTGTCCCACTGAGTTACATTTTGTGTCCATCTTCAGTCTTAAAGTGATAGCAGCCATTCAAAGTCATGTTAGTTCCTCTGAGATAGATTCTATTTCACCAGTAGGGATAATGCGCCTGTACTGCGGAGATTCTCAATCTGTTTTAACCTCCCTCTTTAAAATATATACATCAACAAAACAGGACACATGAAGCAGTTATCCCAGTTTGTTAACTGGTACCAAAAAGTGCATGTGGGTTGAATTATTTAATAAGAATTGACATGCATTTCTTTGACTCCCATGTGAGAATATTGCATTTCAAAGTTGACTGTGATCTTGGCACACCAGCAACAGACTATTATCTAGTCGAAGAATCTAATGCAATACATGTGTTTTATAGGTATCCATTAATTTAATTTAAGAACTCTATTTCTTCTGCAGTTGTAACTGATTAAAAAAATACAGCCACAAACATAACATGTTGTCAAATAGCATTGGGCATGATTTGAAAAATCTGTTATTATTCTTTCTAATTTATCAATAATGACTACACAAAATTTGCTGGCATCATTACTGATCATTTTACAGAGAATTATATAGTTCCGTTACATTTTTCTCTTTAGCAAAGGCACTGCACAGAAATGTTTGTTAAAATGTTTTCTCCTGACTCTCAGCAACAGCCAAGATGATGCATCTCTTTATCATCATTTCATGTCCATAAGCCATAGGAGCAGAATTGTGCCATTCGGCCCATTGAGTCTACTCTGCCATTCAATCATGCCTGATCTATATAGAAACATAGAAAATAGGTGCAGAAGTAGGCCATTCGGCCCTTCGAGCCTGCACCACCATTCAATATGATCACGGCTGATCATCCAACTCAGTATCCTGTACCTGCCTTCTCTCCATACATTTAGCCACAAGGGCCACGTCTAACTCCCTCTTAAATTTAGCCAATGAACTGGCCTCAACTACCTTCTGTGGCAGTGAATTCCACAGATTCACCACTCTCTGTGTGAAAAATGTTTTTCTCATCTCGGTCCTAAAAGACCCTTATCCTTAAGCTGTGACCCCTTGTTCTGGACTTCCCCAACATCGGGACCAATCTTCCTGCACCTAGCCTGTCCAACTCCTTAAGAATTTTGTAAGTTTCTATAAGATTCCCCCTCAATCTTCTAAATTCTAGCGAGTACAAGCCAAGTCTATCCAGTCTTTCTTCATATGAAAGTCCTGTCATCCCCGGAATCAGTCTGGTGAACCTTCTCTGTACTCCCTCTATGGCAAGAATATCTTTCCTCAGATTAGGAGACCAAAACTGTACACAATACTCCAGGTGTGGTCTCACCAAGGCCCTGTACAACTGCAGTAGAACCTCCCTGCTCCTATACTCAATTCCTTTTGCTATGAATGCTAACATACCATTCGCTTTTCATATATTTCCTTCTCAACCCCATTCTCCTAATTTCAATCAACATTCCAGACAAATGAACCACCCGTTCGCGTCCCCGCTATTAGTGTCTGCCTTCTCCTGCCAGATTCTCTTTCCACCTGAGCTACCCGCATCGTACTAAGAGCATCATTTTTGACTGCTGACAATCTAGCACTCTGCCAGCCATCACACAACCATCATGTTGGAAATGCGGAATAAAAACAGATAGCGTTGGAAACACTCAGCAGGTCAGACAGCATCTGAGGGGAAAGAGAATTATAATTTCAGGTACACAACTTTCTATCAGCTAAATAGTTCAAGGAGCTAGAGACACAGATTTGAATTAACGGATAAGTGATGCAGCCTTCAGCTACCGGGTCCACAGTAACCATCGAGCACCTGTTCGTGCCAGTACTACGCCATCCCTCTTTTTCATCCACTCCCTACACATTAGGGGCAATTGATAGAAGACCAATTTACTTACAAAACCGCACGTCTTTGGAATGTGGAAGGAAACCAGAGCAACCAAAGGAAACCCACGCAATCACAATAGACAATAGGTGGAGGTGTAGGCCATTCGGCCCTTTGATCCAGCACCACCATTCACTGTGATCATGGCTGATCATCCACAATCAGTACCCCTTTCCTGCCTTCTCCCCATATCCCTTGACTCTGCTATCTTTAAAAGCTCTATCTAACTCTCTCATACAAGCATGCAGAGAATTGGCCTCCACTGCCTTCCGAGGCAGAGAATTCCACAGATTCCCAACTCTCTGGATGAAAAAGTTTTTCCTCAACTCCATTCAAAATGGCCTACGCAGTATTTTAAACTGTGGCCCCTGGTCTGGACTCCCCCAACATCAGGAACATGTTTCCTGCTTCTAGCATGTCCAATCCCTTAATAATCTTATATGTTTCAATAAGATCCTCTCTCATCCTTCAAGAGGATTTGAGTGTAGGAGTAAATAGGTCCTTATACAGTTGTACAGGGCCCTAGTGAGACCACACCTGGAGTAGTGTGGGCAATTTTGGTCTCCAAATTTGAGGAAGGTCATTTTTGCTAAAGGGGAGTGCAGCGTAGGTTCAAGTGGTTAATTCCCAGTATGGCGGGACTGTCATATGTTGAACGAATGGAGCAACTGGGTTTGTATACACTGGAATTTAGAAGGGTGAGAGAGGATCTTATTGAAACACTTAAGATTATTAAGGGATGGGGCACGCTGGAAGCGGGAAACATGTTCCCGATGTTGGGGGAGTCCAGAACCAGGGGAAGAGTTTAAGAATAAGGGGTAGGCCAATTTGAACGGAGTTGAGGAAAATCCTTTTCATCCAGAGAGTTGTGAATCTGTGGAATCCAGTTTCCTTCCATGTTACTGCTATCCAAATGTGTCGCTATTTCATATTTTATGATTGACTCCAGCATCTTCCCCACTACCAATATTAGGCTAACTGATCTATAATTCCCTGTTTTCTCTCTCCCTCGTTTCTTAAAAAGTGGGATAACATTAGCTATCCTCCAATTCATAGGAACTGATCCTGAATCTATAGAACATTGGAAAATTATCACCAATGCATCCACAATTTCTAGAGCCACTTCCTTAAGTACTCTGGGATGCAGACCATCAGGCCCTGGGGATTTATCAGCCTTCAGTCCCATCAGTCCACCCAACACCATTTCCTGCCTAATGTGAATTTCCTTCAGTTCCTCCATCACCCTAGGTCCTCTGGCCACTAATACATCTGGGAGATTGTTTGTGTTTTCCTCAGTGAAGACAGATCCAAAGTACCTGTTTGACTCATCTGCCATTTAACCATATAACAATACAGCACGGAAACAGGCCATCTCGGCCCTACAAGTCCATGCCGAACAAATTTTTTTCCCCTTAGTCCCACCTGCCTGCACTCGTACCATAACCCTCCATTCCCTTCTCATCCATATGCCTATCCAATTTATTTTTAAATGATACCAATGAACCTGCCTCCACCACTTCCACTGGGAGCTCATTCCACACCGCCACCACTCTCTGCGTAAAGAAGTTCCCCCTCATATTACCCCTAAACTTCTGTCCCTTAATTCTGAAGTCATGTCCTCTTGTTTGAATCTTCCCTATTCTCAAAGGGAAAAGCTTGTCCACATCAACTCTGTAATTTCCACAGAGAAGACAGCCCCCGGGGTCAGGATCGAACCTGTGTCTCTGGCGTTGTGAGGCAGCTCTACCAGCTGCGCCAATGTGACACCCACCTGGGGAAAATCATTTGCAAGAACTACAAGGAAAGGATGAGGGGACAGGAATGGGGCTGAATAGTTTGCTCTGCAGGCTGGTAGCAAAGAACAAACTGGCCGAATAGTCAACTTGAGTGCCACAGTAATCCTATGATTTTACTTCGGAGTCACGTGAGCACCGGAATAAGCCGCAGCACCGGAATTGATATCACCAGGCAAAACCTAACCCAATGCTGCTCACCGTGTATTATCATTTTTGGAAGGGTTCCACTTTTAAAATGAACAGTACTCTTCAAAGTAACTCATCCAGCAGTTAATAACAGGAAACAAATAAATGAATGTTTTTAGTTTTAGTTTTTAGTTTTTAATTTTTAGAGATACAGCATGGAAACAGTCCCTTCAATCCACTGTCCATGCCGACCATCAATCGCCCATTCACGCCAGTTCTACATTATCCCACTTTCTCCCACTCCCAACACATTAGGGGCAATTTTACTGAGGACAATTACCTACGAACCTGCGCGTCTTTGGAATGTGGAAGGAAACCGGGGCACCCGGAGGAAACCCACTCGATCACGGAGAGAGCGAGCAAACTTCACACAGACAGCAGTTGAGGACAATATCGAACCGGGTATCTGGCACTGTGAGCCAGCCATTCTACCAGCAGCACCACCGTGCCACCTTTAATTAAATGTGTTTTACTTTAATTAAAAACAATAGAACAGCACTGCAAAATTAGCTGAACAAATTTTATGATCCACATGTTGAAGATAATTTGGATGGATTTCAAAATTAAATGGTCAATTCTGTGGTAATTAACCTTTGCAGAGAACAGGCTGGACAAATGACTAATTCTGAAGCGAGTAAACAAGGATAAACACAAACAGAGCAATTTAGTTATGTCCAGTGTGATGAATCATACAGCCATGGAGCTACACAGCCCGGAAACTGGTCCTTCAGCCCAGCTTCCCACACCAACTGTTAGTACCCATCATTACGAATCACTTTTTCCAGCACTTGGTCCATCACTTCATACGCCTTGGCTTGCCTAGATAATTTTACTTTGGAGTCACGTGAGTGACTACGTGAAGAGACCCCGTCCAGGCGCACATGCGTCATATCATCAGACGCACAGCGACTGTGACCGCGTTAGGAGGAGCAGAGCCCTCCAAGCGGTGAGTGAAAGATAACCTGAAGGTAAGTACTTTCACTTTCACTTTCAGGCCATTTTTCTTCCGTGGAGACTTTGTGCTGAGAATCAGGCGTCTAATTATGGAGAAAAGTGGGAAAACTAAAGGGAAGCGCACCGCAGTTAGAACTCAAGAGGACAGAATGTCTGAGAGTAGCGGGCGCCCTATTAAAAAGTCGGCTGTAGAAAGACCAGCAACTTCTAAAACGGGAGAAAAAAGCTCCGTTGAAACACCCACAGGGTGTAAGGCCAAAAAGGAAAACAAACAGGCCAGTGGACTCGGCTGAGTCGGAACCGGAGGTCATGTCAGACTGGGTTTCACAATTGGAAATCCACATGGGGAAAATGATATACAAAGGCAAACTCCAAAAGGAGTACAATTACTGGGAAACGTTGGCCTACGTGAGCCAGCCCCAGAAATGCCTTATGAAGAAGAATATGTATGTTGGCCTAGCAGAGAGCCAGCAACAGAAATGTCTGAAAGACAATACAGAGACGTTGGACTATAGGAGAGCCAGCGTATGGAGCAGCATCCAACAAAGGGCTGCCAGAATATGGCTCTATGGAAGAGCCTGTGATAGCCTAAAAAGGGTTGACTAAGCGTAGGCCTATCAGAGAACCAGCGCATGAAATACCTGAAGAAGAAATACCAGGTGAACCCCATTATGAGGAGGAATATCCAGAAGATTCTGACAATGAATCATATGAAGACTAGAGCCCAATAATACAGCGCAAAGTACCAGGTCTGGCCCAAAAGTTCTTTAGTCCCAGACACAAGGGACAACCTCTGCCAGAGGAAATAGCAGAAAGTATAAATTACCTGCTTTCCCATCACTTGGAAGAACTAACGATGGATGAGATTGTGAACAAATATGAAATCCCTCAGAATTGCGCACTGCTAACAGTCCCAGCGCTAAACAATGAAATATGGAGTTATTTGGGCACTGCAGTACACGCACAAGAAATGAGGTTACAGCGGGTACTGAGATTAATGGGGTCAAGCATTACGGCATTTGCCAGAGACCTGGAAGAAGGAAATGTGACAACGTCACAACAGGATGTTTTGAGACTAATGTGTAATGCACACTTTGAAATAAATTGTATTCGTAAAAGTGCGCTAAGACCTAACATACATCCTAAGTTTGCAGGGCTCTGTAAACCATCGAATATACAATTGCCGAACTTACTCTTTAGAGAAGATCTAGCCAAAAAACTGAAAGTCCTGAATGAAGAGGCAAAAACCATGGGTATGATAAAACTACCGATGTTTGGCAGATTAGTTCGAAGCCAATATCCATACCGAAGGGTGGCTGGAGCTGGTGAAGGAACAAGCCGCTCGTACCCGTATACGCGTTATTGACGCACTACTCCAGGACGTGGAGGACATGACATTCCCACAAGGGGCAAGGTACAAAAGGTGACACCAGCAAACCCTGAGGTAGGTGGCTCTGGTTCTGAAAGAAACATATCAGATGTTTCACATTCACAAATTGGGGGAAGGTTACAATTCTTCCTAAAAGAATGGTGAAAAATAACATCTGACGCATTTATACTGTGCAGTATTATGGGGTTCAGAATTGAACCCACATGAAAATCCCCCTACTCAACATGTTCCTAAGCGAATACATGTTTTCTCTAAAGAAGAGAATATAATCATTCAAGTAGAACTTGACATATTGAGTAAAAAAGGGGTTATTGAAACAAAACCACCAATTTATATCTAGTATTTTTTCTAGACCAAAAAAGGATGGTGGCTGTAGAATCATTCTAGATCTAACAAGTCTCAACCCTTTTGTACTGTATAACCATTTCAAAATGGAGACATTTACTAATGCTTTGCAGCTAATTTCAACAGAATGCTATATGGCAAGCATAGATCTGCAAGATGCATATTACTCTGTGGCTGTGCATGTGAATGATCGCTCTGCCAAGGACAAGAAGGCTCTGCAGAGAGTAGTGCGTTCGGCCGAACACACTATGAGAACTTCACTTGCCCCCCTGCAGGAACTATACATCAGGAGGTGCAACTCCAGAGCCAACAATATCATGAGAGACCCCTTCCACCCCTGCAACGGACTGTTCCAGCTGCTACGATCAGGCAAACGCCTCCGTTGCCATGCGGTGAGAACAGAGAGGTTGAGAAGGAGTTTCTTCCCAGAGGCCATTTGGACTGTAAACGCCTATCTCACCAGGGACTAACTCTACTGAACGTTTTTCCTTCCATTATTTATTATGTAAAGGTATATGTGTGTTATGATTGTGTTTATAGTTTGTTTGGTTGTTTGTCTTTTTGCACAAAAGTCCGCGAGCATTGCCACTTTCATTTCACTGCACATCTCGTATGTGTATGTGACAAATAAACTTGACTTGACTTGACTTGACTTGATATTTGAAATTTAACTGCATGAATCAATGATGGCAGTTCAAAGCATTGCCTAATGCGTTAACCTCAGCCCCTAGACTGTTTACAAAATTGCTAAAACCAATCTTAGCATTATTAAGAGCCCAGGGCCATTTGATAATGGCTTATTTGGATGACATTTTAATTGTGGGAGACACTGAAGCTACAACAAAAGCATCAGTATCAGAAGTCAAACTCACATTTCAAAATCTGGGCTTTCATATACATCCAGATAAATCTAGACTGTCACCAAACAAAACTATTGATTACTTGGGGTTCACTATTAATTCAGAACACATGATAGTGACTTTACCCAAGGACAAAAGGCTGCAGCTAATCGAGGGTTTTATCAAACTAATTACAGAACATCAAACATCAATTAGGCAAGTGGCAAGCCTACTTGGCAAACTGATTGCTTCCTTTCCAGCTGTACAGTTTGGTCCACTGCATTATCGGCAACTGCAGCGAGCAAAGGTCCAAATATTAAAAAGACATTCGGGGCATTTTGATAGGCCCGTGCAACTACCAAAAACAGCAATTGATGATATACAATGGTGGATTAAGAATGTTCCTTATTCTTCCAGGAAAATTCTGGTTGAATCACCAGCTATCATTCTACAGACTGATGCAAGTGCGCTAGGTTGGGGCGCTGCTGATACCATTTCCAGCTGTGGAGGTAGATGGTATGTGGAAGAAGAACCTTTGCTCGAAGCACATGGAATTAACTATCTAGAATTATTAAGTACATTTCATGGGCTTAAAGCTTTTTGCTCTAATGTGCAAAATCTGCATGTGCAGGTTCAGATTGACAACACTACGGCAGTAGCATATGTCAATCATATGGGTGGAATCAAGTCGGAAGCTTGTGACAGATTGGCAAACATTATCTGGCACTGGTGCATTAGTAGAAACATTTGGCTTTCGGCAATTTACCTCCCAGGTAAATTCAATATAATTGCAGACAGTAGGTCACGAAAATTTAATGACAATACAGAATGGATGTTAAATCGTGACATTTTCTATAACATTGTTCAAAAATTTGGAAAGCCAGAAATTGACTTGTTTGCATCCAGACTGAACCATCAATTACCTCAATATGTTTCATGGGAACCAGATCCAGGTGCAACAGCGGTGGATGCATTCTCGCTAAATTAGGGTGGAATGCTTTTATATGCATTTCCTCCCTTTTGTCTTATTAGTAGGTGTCTACAAAAGATCAAGCAGGATAATGCTTCAGGATTGTTGGTGGTCCCAGATTGGCCTACACAACCATGGTATCCACTGGTGTTAAAAATGGTGACAGAACCTCTAATGCATATCCCAAGACAAGAAAACCTACTCGTGCACCCTGTAACTGGTGATTTTCACACTTTACATGATCGTATTGATTTGTTGATTTGCAGATTCTAAAAACGCCAAGAGGTCTATCAAATCGCACTATGGATGTAATTACAGGAGCCTGGAGGGATAGTACCCAGAAGCAGTACATTTCTTATATTAAGAAATGGGAGGAGTTTTGTTCAAGACAAAACATTTCATATCACACTGCAGACATTTCAGATGTTTTAGAATTTCTGTCAACATTACACTTTAATGTAAATTTAAATTATAGTGCGATCAACACTGCAAGTAGTGCCCTCTCTGCATATTTATGGAGAGCATCTGAACAACAGGTTCTAGGATCACGCCCCTTGGTCTGTAGATACATGAAGGGTATCTTCAATGCTAAACCTCCCAGACCCAGATATACGGAAATCTGGAATGTGAGGGATGTACTCGTGTTACTTCAGGAATGGAGTCCCATTTCAAATTTGTCTTTGGACAAAATTACCATGAAAGTAGTCATGTTAATGGCATTAGTTTCAGCACAAAGAGTACAGACATTACACAAATTACGTATAGACAGAATGGGAATGACAACAGAGGAAATTACATTCTATGTCTATGACTTACTAAAACAGAGCAGACCAGGAGTCACGGGGTGCAAATTGGTCTTTACAGCATATCCTTCGGTCCAAGACTATGTGTAGTGACACATTTAAAATGTTACATTAAGGCACCAAGGACCTAAGAGGTGCAGAATCCGCATTATTTATCAGCCATAAAAAAACACATAAGAAAGTGTCAGTACAAACTATTTCCAGATGGCTGAAGCAGGTGCTATTGGATGCAGGAATTGATACTGACAAATTTAAATCTCATTCCACCAGGGCAGCAGCAACATCGACGGCCAAGGATTTAGACGTTCCAATAGACCATGTCCTCGCGGCCGCAGGATGGGCAAATGAACGGATGTTTTACAAGTATTACCATAAAGAGATTGCAGATCCTGGTGTATTTGGTGGTACTGTTTTGGATTCAGTATTAAATGTTCCCCAGTGATTAAAAAAGGGGACAAAAGATGTTTTATGATAAATAAAAACCATTAACTGATTACATCAATGTTATGGTTGCATGTTATTGATTGTCTTTCACTCATATAGAGTCAATCAAATGCAGTGAAATGCCTGGATTGAATCTACGGCCTGAAATCACAGAAGCTTTAAAACCTTCACGTAGTCGCTCACGTGACTTCGAAGTAAAATAGTAAGATTAAACGAGAACTTACCAGTTTGAAGTTTGATCTTTATTTTATGAGGAGTTACGTTGAGGGACTACGTGCCCTCCGCTCCCACGCTAATAAAGATCAAAGGTAGGATATGTTTGCCTCACGTAACTTTCTATTATGCTTCGATATCTATCATCTGTGATTTCACACCGCTGCTTTGAAGATTGATGCATGTGCGCCTGGATGGGGTCTCTTCACGTAGTCCCTCAACGTAGCTCCTCATAAAATAAAGATCAAACTACAAACTGGTAAGTTCTCGTTTAATCTTACTATTCTTAAGTAGTCTCTGTTTCCACTGCCCACTGAGTGAGTGTGTTCCAGACTCCAATCTCCCCGTGGGTGAAGAATGTCTTTCATAAATACCTCCTCAGCTTCTTTCCCCTGACCCTAAACATAAGGCCTCTGGTGTTATACACCTCTGCTATGAGGAAATGTTCCTTATCGCTATCCTACTGTGTCCTTCATGACTTTGTACTGTATCCCTCATGACTATTACGCCTCCTCCACACCGAGGAAAACAAATTGGCCCTGGAGATATGGGAGTTGTCAGGTGCTGTCATGGAGAGTGTCAGAGGTTATGGGGAGAAGGCAGGAGAATGAGGTTGAGGGAAATATAGATCAGCCTTGATTGAATGGCAAAGTAGATTTAATGGGCCGAATGGCCTAATTCTGCTCCTATAACATGCATTTATGAGAATTGTGTGGCACTGTGGCGCAATGGTAGTTGCTGTCTTACAGCGCCCTTTAGCTTTTCATTAAAAATGCAACATGAGACTGATTTTTTAATATAAAATTCATTGGATTAACTTGAGCCCTCTGAAGTTATGTCCATTAAAGTCTGTACCCTCAAAGCCAATTATAATCACTGTGAAGTGAACTTGACTGAGCTTTTGATACTTACCAACCTACCTTTACACATTGTTTGACTATATGACTATAAACTACATAGGTGCTTAACCCTCCACTCTTTCTTCAATGTTCTTTAAACTCCTCTTTCTTGTTGAATGCACTTTTGGTTAGCAGACCAAAGATGAATTTTCCATATATGTCACATAATATTTCCTCGCTAAATTGTTGCTTTCTGAATGTTTAATTTTATTTGGCCCTCTTCCTGTTTCATGTTTTTCTTCAGCGATTAAAACTGTGCAGACTCGGTGACACAAATCTCCATAGTACCACTGGTTTGCACAATTACTTTTACCAATCTGATCGCTGTGGGGGGAGAAACAGTGCAAGGGAAATCTACACTGTCCACAAAGTAAATAAGGTGCAGGTTTGCAAATGTGGAAATGGCCAAGGATTGAGTCAACTTTTTAGTGAGAAGATGGGTGGTTCTACAGTCGCTGGAGAACTTGGTGGGAAGCTCTTCCACAATCAAACTGTTATGGAGTTTATGGATGTTGTCCAAATTGTTATTTGATCAATCTTTCTGAAAGCATTCTCTTATGTAAATTCATGACCAATACCAAACCCAACTGCAATTTGCAGGTTCTAATTGGATTACATGTGGAAACTTGGGCTCTTAAATTGTTTGCAGCAGAGTTCTGGCAGTTACACCAAACCAACACTGCTAATAAAATATAAATGCCATATAAACACTTAGAAAAATAACATGAGCTGCAGCACCTTCATCAATTTACTTTAGACATACAGCGCAGAAACCGATCTTTTGGCCCACCGAGTCTGTGCCGACCAGCGATCACCTTGCACACCAGCACTATCCTGTACACTAGAGACAATTTTTACAATTACAGAAGCCAATTAACCTACAAACTCGCACGTCTTTGGAGTGTGGGAGGAAACCGGAGCACCTGGAGAAAACCCAGGCAGTCCCAAACTCCGTACTGACAGCACCCGTAGTCTGGATCGAACCCGGGTCTCTGGTGTTGTAAGGCACCATCTCTACTGCTGCGCCACTGTGCTGCATCCAATTCTCCTCTTCTATCCATTAAATCAAGTCTATCTGGCACAACTTACCAGTTACCAATCATGTTGGCTGTAATGGTGAACTGCAGCATGGAAACAGACCCTTCGGTCCACCAGGTCCATGCAGATCGCCAATCACCCATGTTCACCAATCTTACTCTCCCTACATTCTATCCACTCTCCCCAGATTTTTCCCGTCACTAACATACCCGGAGCAATTTACAGCAGCAAATTGAACACAAAGACCCGCATGTCTTTGGGATGTGGGAGAAAACCGGAGCACCAGGTGGAAACCCAGGCAGTCACAGGCAGCAACCAGGTCAGGACTGAACCTCGGTCTCTGGCACTGTGAGACAGCGATTCTACCTCCTGCACTACTGTTGCACTCAATATCATTTCCTTCCAAATAAAATTATTTATTTTATCTGTGTAAGGACTCGAGTGATTTGCAAAATGTTTACATGGCCCACTATTGCTACTCCCATATTTAAGGATTAAAAAATTGTTGTCATGGATATTTAAAAACTGTATATTAACATTTTACCCCATTTTTTACCCAATAGATTTAATAATGCTATTAACCTATATTTCTGTCTACACTATTCTGCTACATGGTTCATGGTGCAGGGGCTCCCTGAGTTATGGATGATCTGACTTACAAAAATCTGCCTTTGTGCAAATTTCCCTTACATTTTTAAATACTTTTCAAGATAGTATTAATAATTATTATGTTTTATGATTCGCATTAATAACTGGATACTGCATATATTCCATGTAATTATGGCTAGTATCAGGCTAATTAATTAATGAAATTATAGAATTATAACAAGTGTATGTAGAGCAATACGATATGGGTGTCTGTAGAAAATGGACATTACTGACATGGAATAATCAGCCTCTGAGTTCTCAAGTTGAAAACCAGGGGACTGTCTCAATTAATCAATAACCATCATCACACGTGTTTCTGCTAAATTAAGTTGGTCTTTATTAAAAAGTATATATTGGATCACATTTTCAATGCAGCAAACAACCACAATAATTTTGCTGAACTACACACATGCAAAAATCTTAAAGCTTTAAAGTTGAAAGCTTT
Organism: Leucoraja erinaceus; assembly: GCF_028641065.1. NCBI lineage: Eukaryota > Metazoa > Chordata > Chondrichthyes > Rajiformes > Rajidae > Leucoraja > Leucoraja erinaceus. The sequence continues at coordinate 21,386,813 of NC_073381.1, read as the reverse complement.
GACGTCAAAAGGATGAAAGCTCAACATTTTAAGGCTATGGTACACAGATACAGGTTTAATCTTAAATATAATATAATCTCGTGGGAAATTTTCCACAAAAATGGGTGACAAGTTAATCAAGGAATGACATGCATTCAACACATGACTTTGGCATCCGAGCAACGCTTTGAATCAGGTCGACAACAAGAGTGAAGTAGTAAAATAGATTGTTCACATGTAGGCACATTTACGGTTCCTACCTAGACGAAGTATTTGGCAGATCTTCTTATGCTTGCTTACAGACAATTGGCAGCAGAACAATTTGCACTGATGTTGATCAATAAGATCATTAACATTGCATTTAACATGAACCTCAGACTACAAATGTAACATTCCAAAATAGGGATCCAGTCCCTGTCTCACTGTGGTGATCAGAAAATGGCTGCATAAGTGCATGGAGCAATAACACATGGTGTTGGGGCTCTGCATGTGTTAGAGTAGACACATGTGGAGACCTATTTGGACACCAGCTAAGTATCTGCCTAGAATACAGGTAAGTGGCTTTAGAGTAACATGATGGCAGACGACAAGGGTGACACAATGGCGCAGCGGTAGAGTCGCTCCTCCTGTCCCACTTAGGAAACCTGAATGGAAACCTCTGGAGACTTTGCGCCCCAGCCAAGGTTTCCATGCAGTTCCCGGAGGTTTTTGTCAGTCTCCCTATGTTCTATGTTCCGAGACGAAGCGGAAACCACTTTCAACCATTAGGGAGACTGACAAAAACCTCCAGGAACCGCACGGAAACCTTGGGTGGGGCACAAAGTATCCAGAGGTTTCTGTTCAGGTTTCCTAAGTGGGACAGGGGTTACAGCACTTGCAGCGCCAGAGACCCGGGTTCGATCCTGACTATGGGTGCTGTCCGTACGGATTTTTGTACATTCTCCTTGTGACTGCGTAGGTTTTCTCCAAGATCTTCAGTTTCCTTCTGCACTCCAAAGACGAACAGGTTTGTAGATTAATTGGGTTGATATAAGTGTAAATTGTCCCCAATGCGTGTTAGTGTGCGGGGATCGCTGGTTGGCACAGACTCGGTGGGCTGAAGGGACTGTTTCCGAGCTGTATCTCTAAACTAAACTTAAAATTCAACTTACAAAGCAATAACCATCCTGAAAGCACTATGGATCACTGCTTTTCGCCAATCTAAAATATGTCATTTGATAAAGTCTTCCATGGTGGACTGATCCAGAAGATTTAAATGCACGGGATTAACAGTGACATGCTTGTTCAAATTCAGAGCTGGCTTACTGACAGAAGTTAGAGAGTTGTGGTGGAAGGACAATATTCAGGTTGGAGGTCAGTGCCCAGTGAAGTTACACATGGGTCTGTATTGGGACTGCTGCTGTTTGTGATATATATCAATTACTTGGGGGTAAACGTAGACGGATTGGTTAGTAAATTTGCAGATTAAACCAAGATTGCTGGGTCGTACACTGTGAGGATGGCAGTCAAAGAATATAGGGGAGTGGGGTGGGGGGGTATAGATCAGCTACAAAAAATGGGCGTAGTAATGGCAGATGGAGTTTAACGTGAGCAAGTGTGAGATATTGCACTTAGAAAGATCAAATGTAAGGGGAAAATATACAATTAATGGCATGACCCTAAACAGCATTGATATACAGGCGTTTGGGGTCCAAGGCTAAGAGTGGTGGACACAGATCCAATGTTGACATTTTAGAGGCTTTTTGATAAACACACGAAAAATTCAGGGAATGGAAGGATATTGATAATGTGTAGGCAGTGGAAATTAGTTTAGACCTTATGACATAGGAGCAGAATTTGGCCATTTGCCCCTTTGAGTCTGCTCTGCCATTCGATCATGGCTAATCTACTTTTCCCTCTTAACCCTATTCTCCTGCCTTCTCCCCATAAACCTTTGACGCCTTTACTAATCAAGGACCTATCAATGTCCGCTTTAAAAATACTCAATAACTTAGCCTCCACAGCCATATGTGTAAAGGAATTCCAAAGATTTGCCATCCTCTAGGTGAAGAAATTGCTCCTCATCTCCATTCAAATGGTGCATCCTTTTATTCGGAATGTATTTAACTTGGCATTCTGTTCTATGTTAAATGCGGTACAAAATCTCCTCATCATATCACAGTATAACTTTAGACGAACAAGGGAGTGTAGAGTGCTAGAGTTGAAAAAAACACAAAGTGCTGCAGGAACTCAGCAGGTTCTCTGTGGAGGGAATAGACAGACAATATTTCGGATCAGAACATTTAAAGAAGGGTCCTGATCTGAAACACCATCTACCCATTCCCTCTACAGACTATTATCTAAATGGTGGCCGACTAGGAAAAGGGGAGATGGCCAGTTCATTTTCTATATTTAAGAGGGAGTTAAATGTGGCCCTTGTGGCTAAGGGGATCAGAGGGTATGGAGAGAAGGCAGGTACGGGATACTGAGTTGGATGATCAGCCCTGATCATATTGAATGGCGGTGCAGGCTCGAAGGGCCGAATGGCCTACTCCTGCACCTAATTTCTATGTTTCTATGTTTCTATGTCTAGATGCTGCCTGACCCAGGACTTTGTGTTTTGCCCAGTATAACTTTATTTCATTCATTCAATATCTGGACTAATCCACATTAAATTTGAACAGGATTCTGTGCCTGCTTCACGCACAAGTGAGTGATTAAATGATCTCTACTTTAAGTGCGGGGATGGATCTCAGACTGGGCTGTATTGCATCCAAATGCTCGGATTGTAACTTCATAGGTAACCGGGCAGAGGTCCACCCAACTTCGTGAGCAGAGCCCTTTCAGCTGCAAAACCAAAGACGTCAACTGTTTGACTCTGCCCCTGTTCCTCTGTTCTCAAAACCACTTGACCAGTAAGAATTCAATTGTTCCAGCCCCAATGACAATGAAACACTTTTGACTTTTGACATAGCTATGCTATGCTATTTTGCAGAATGTAAATGCTAGCATCAAATACGATTAGTTCTGTCATCCATGTTTCACTTGAGGATTCACACATAAAATGCAATGCTATGATGTATTGCACCATGGCACATTACATTATTAGGAGGATTCCAGTGCAATATTGAATTCAATATTAACATTCAATACTATGGCTTAAGTACTTGCAACTTAAAACCTCTTCAGTCCATTTCAGTGTGAAGTCTTGTAGCAAGCTTGAGCCACTTTCGAGTTGGTCTTCCTGTTGAGAGCTTCACAGATGAAGTGACCAGCTTCCATTAACTTGCATAAATCTACTCCCTGGAGCAAGATAAATGAATAAATCATGTTTAAGAAGTGCTACAAACTATATGTTTTGCTATTTTTCTTTTAACGCACTAGGAAGTAGATGCAAAAATCAATGCAGTTATTAAGTGGGAAAGAAAGATAAAGGAAAAGGAAGATACGTAGTTTTATCAGAACACCAAACACGGGATTCCATATGAGGCTCACCCACGAGAGATCTGCCTCTCTAACTTCAAAGTGAAAGATAAAAGCCTTGTAGTTTTGGTTATAAGGGCCTCTGTGAAATAGTTTCTATTGCTTCACCAAAAAAAAATGTTATTTTTCCCATGAAGTTTTGGAATCACAGACTGGGCTTTGGGAATTGGTATAGTATCTCATTGCTTTGCAGACAAAGGGAAGGATTGAAAGAACAACCACAGGTATGCTCAGCTTCACAGACAGAGTGACCTCTGACTTCTTACCCTGCACATCCGCACCTTGCCATCTACAAATCCCCAGTGGGCCAGGAAGCAGTCATCATCATCATCATCATCATCGTTGAACACATTCATGGCACGGTGCCTTACAATGCTATGTACGACAGTGATCACAAATTCTACTGAAGTGTGGATGGCTGTTGGCTCGCTAGGAGCTCATCTGCCCTTTGACAGGTCTTGTTTTTGGTCCTGCTGGGGATCCACAGCCCCCTCCTCACCTGGCAAAGCAAGTGGGGGAGACGGTTTAGTCGCCGACTATCCGACCATGGAGCAGGTAGCACGGGATTACATGGTACCCGTGGCAGGAACTCTCCCGACCTGACTGTAAGCAGTGCAGGCTGTCAAATCAAATGGTGTGGACTCAACTAATTGAGAGATTTTCAGTTGCCTTGGCAGCAACTCCTTTCTAAAGGTACACCTTTTATTCTGAGGCTGTTCCCTCTGGTCCTAGACTCTCTGACTAGTGGAAACATTCTTTCCACATCCACTCTATTCAGGCCTTTCATTATTTGGTAAATTTCATGTTCGTAGTTTCTAGGAGCAGAATTAGGCCATTCCGCCATTCAATCATGGCTGATCTATCTTTTCCCTCTCAACCCCATTCTCTTGCCATCATCCCATAACCCATGACATCCTTACTAATCAAGAAGGAGCTTCTACATATCTGTACATTTTGCATGTACAGATATGTAGGTTAATTGGCCCAAGGATAGAACCATTGTGGAAATTGCTGGTTGGCGTGGACTGGCTGAGCCAAAGGGCTTGTTTCCACACTGTTTCTCTGAACATAACTTGCTTTTGTTTTTCTATGCTATGCTTGTGCCGAGCTCCAACTATGAGACTAGCATGGCAAACAAGTGTCCTTTTTTAGGGCAGAGGTGACATTCTAGGTATGCCCCTACATGTTCACATTCCAGGCAGCAGGTTGATCAAAGGTGTTCTGAGGTCCACACACCATCATCTGCAAAACTGGCATTTGCCAAAGACTGATAACCTGCAGTCATAACACAGAGGGAGAGAGAAAGAACAGAACTGGAGACATAATGTCACAGCCAGTTAAGCTGCCCTGAGCGAGGGACATTTCCAGTGTTGCTGCATTTAAGAAACATATGAAAGGAAACAGTAAACATTGCAGAGAGAGCAGACACAAACTCCCTCTTGCTGCTGTGTTTCGGAAGGAGCTCTCCAAGGGCTGCTAATTTAAGAGGAATTGAAAGACATTTGTGAGTGGTTGAAATGTAAGTTCTCTGCATCTGAACTTTGAGGGCAGCTCGATGAACTGAAAGTACCTCTTCTGCTTTGATCTGCTGCCAGTTTACCGCTGGTTGCCTTTATGCTTCCGACGTTGCCGCTGAGTCACTCACAAACAGAGATTTTTAGTTTTGGGTTAGTTTAGAGATACACTGCGGAAACAGGCCCTTTAGCCCACCGAGTCCCCGCCGACCAGCGATCCCTGCACATAAATACTATCCTCATCACACTAGGGACAATTATTACAATTAACAGTGGAATTGATTGTAGACTTTAGGAGAGCTGCCCCTCACCTCACCTCACCCCACTCACCATCAACAACACCACAGTCACATCTGTGGAGTCTTTTAAGTTCCTGGGAACCATCATCTCCAAGGACCTTAAGTGGGGGCCTACCATCGACTCCACAGTCAAAAAGGCACAATAGAGGATGTACTTCCTATGGCAGCTGAGGAAGCACAATCTGCCACAGGCAATGATGGTCCAATTCTACACGGCCATCGTAGAGTCTGTTCTCACCTTCTCCATCATGGTCTGGTTTGGCTCAGCCACCAAGCACGACACCTGGAGGCTGCAGCGAATCGTCCGATCAGCAGAGAAGGTTATTGGCTGCAACCTTCCCTCCATTGATGAACTATACACTGCTTTTGGCCCTCCATTGATGAACTGTACAGTTTTCTATACACCTGTCAGCCTCTTGGGAACAAATTCCTAGCCAATGGAATCTCACCCTATAGCTCAGGTCCTCAGGTCGCTTAATGACATGATTCCAATAGCAGAATGACCCAAATTGAACATAATACCCTAAATGTGGCCTCACCAGTGCTTGTATACCTGTAACATAACATCCCAACATCAACAACTAAGTTACAGAGATAGGTTGAATAAGTTAGGTCTTTATTCTCTGGAGCGCAGAAGGTTAAGGGGGGACTTGATAGAGGTCTTTAAAACGATGAGAGGGATAGACAGAGTTGATGTGGACAACCTTTTCCCTTTGAGAATAGGGAAGATTCAAACAAGAGGACATGACTTCAGAATTAAGGGACAGATGTTTAGGGGTAATATGAGGGGGAACTTCTTTACTCAGAGAGTGGTAGCGGTGTGGAATGAGCTTCCAGTGGAAGTGGTGGAGGCAGGTTCATTGGTATCATTTAAAAATAAATTGGATAGGCATATGGATGAGAAGGGAATGGAGGGTTATGGTATGAGTGCAGGCAGGTGGGACTAAGGGAAAAAAAGTTGTTCGGCACGGACTTGTAGGGCTGAGATGGCCTGTTTCCATGCTGTAATTGTTATATGGTTATATGGTTATATACTCGGTATCCTAATTAATAAAGGCCTATGCAGCCAAATCCTTATTTACCACCCTACCTACCTGCGACGTTACTATATTGCATACAAATTAACAATACAACTCAGAATGGCCTCAGAAGCTTATTTTGTTTCACATTTAATTCTGAACTTTAGGATTGCAAAATTAAATTTATCGAAGTGTTTTTCTAGGTTTGTAAAATCTTTGGAACAGACAGAATGCAATTAGCTATTCAAATCCAATCCCATTGTGACTGCACTGATAAGATAACGTATCAAAATTGATTTTGCAACATTAAAATGTAGGAGATAAAGTGGTAGAATGCAATGAAATCCCTGAATTATAGGAGCACAAAAGGAGGCCACACAGTCCATGTGTCCTAACTGGCCAGACAATTGTTACTCAGATAAATCCAATTTCTACAGCAGTATATTATGAAGCATCATGTGCAAACCAGTTCCATGATAGGGTTTCCAACTCAGTCTTCCTCAGTCTCCTCTGATCTACAAATAACAACCTAGACAATCCCTCCCCAGAAACAATTTTTTCCAGCTATGGCAACATCCTTCTAAACATCCCTCCAATGCCAGGATAGGGTGGTGTACGATGTTCAGGATTTATAGTGCTGCAGCCATGTCATATAAACAAGAACCAGCCCCTTAATTAGTTTCAAATGCAACCTACAAGTTGTGTTTGGTGCTGAAATTACAAAGGTGGCTGCCTACACAAACATCACTGTCTATGAAAGGAGCAGGTTACCCGCTCATAGTGGGAGACAACTTAGGAAATGTGGTTCAGAAATTGGCATGACAAGGCATTCTTAGGTACATTGGCCAAATGGCCAGAAAATAGGGCTATATCAAACCAGGATTAAACAACTTGGGCTAAGTTATTGTACAGCATTCTGATAGACATCAAGTACGTTTCCAGACTGGTTATTTTGCCATTCAGAACATCAAGCCTGGTTATAGTCATATTTATTACCCCATCAGCTCTCATGATACTGTTATATAAGGCCTCAGAAGCGTTTTAGAAAATTTAAGTGAACTATCTTTACTTAACAAAGGTGTCCTGTCAATCAAATGTGTACCTATTGTAAATACATAATTCTAGTTGAGTTTAGTTTAATTTAAAGATACAGCGTGGAAACAGGCCCTTCAGCCCACCAAGTCCCTGCCGACCAATGATCACCCATACATTAGTTCTGTCCTACACACTAGGGACAATTTGCAGAAGCCAATTAACTAACAAACCTGCACGTCCTTGGAATGTGGGAGGAAACGGGAGCATCCGGAGAAAAGCCACATGTTCACAGGGTGAACATCTAAACTCTAAACTCCGTACAGACAGCACCCGTAGTCAGGATCGAACCCGAGTCTCTGGCGCTGTTAGGCAGCAATTCTACCGCTACGCTACTGTGCTGCCTGTTTGAAACCATTTGTCTACCTCCAAATATTGAACTTTGTAATTGTGACTGTAGAAAATGTATTTAATCACATGGTAAGCAAAAATGCTGGAGAAACTCAGCGGGTGAGGCAGCATCTATGGAGCGAAGGAAATAGGCAACGTTTGGGTCGAAACACTTCATGCCCTGCAGCCATAACATAGAATAAAATAACAAAACACACAATAAACACAGATTTAACATCCACCACAATGAGTCCACCAGGCCCTCCTCACTGTGATGGAAGGCAAAAGTCATAAAGTCCAGCCTCTTCCTTCCTTGTTCTCCCTCTGCGTTGATGCGATCCAGGCTTCCGATGTTGTGACCCCACCAAGTGATGGTAATTAAGTACCGCAGCTGAATCCTAGCTCCGTGAACGGGCCGGTTCAAACTCCGCGGCCCAGGGCGGTCGAAGCTGCCGAAGCTGCCGCACTCCAGTCCAGTGGACGAAGCTGTTGTTGCGGGAGCTCCGGAAAAACAGGTCACCAACTTGGGACCTGCGAGCACCCGATGATGTCGTCCACTGGGCCCGCGGCCGAGCCTCCGAGGCTCCGAAGTCAGGTCGCCGCTGCCGCAACGCTGCCACAGCCCCGAAGTCGTGTCCGCCGCCGCTGCAACGCCACCACAGCCCCGAAGTCGGCCAGCCTCGCGTTGGTAAGTCCTGGCTGGCTCTGCCTCCGGAGCCTCTAGGCCGGTCCCAGTTGGAGGTCGCCAGCTCTGCGATTAGGCCTCAGCGCAGACGGAGACGGGGGATACGACAAGAAAAGATTGCATCCCCCCCGAAGGAAGAGACTAGAACAAGTTTCTCCCACCCCCCCACACATACACACTAAAATAAACCGAAAATAAACTGTGACAACGGGACAAAAAAAAAACAAAAAGGAAAAGACGAATGGACTGCAGGCGAACCGCAGCTGCTAGGGCAGCGCCGCCACTTAAACATTTAATCACATGGTGTTATTTTTGAGGTGAAAGCGGATAAACAGTTCATCGACTTTGAATTCAGGAGATTTCAGCTCCAGGTTATCTCACCAAAGCTCCACTACGGCTGAACAAAGACCTGCTGCATTTATGGTTCTATGTGACTGTCTCAAAAGACACAATCAGATTCAGATTCAGATTCAATTTTAATTGTCATTGTCAGTGTACAGTACAGAGACAACAAAATGCATTTAGCATCTCCCTGGAAGAGCGACATAGCAAATGATTTGAATAAATAATAATAAGTGTCGGGGGAGGGGGTGGTGATTGGCAGTCACCGACTAATAACCAACTCCAGTTGGGGCCTGGGCCTCTGCTGGTGAAGAAGGTCTGACGCATGTTTTTTTCCATTCCTTCTCAACCTGCCCTACTATTGCCTGGGACCTGGCATCCTCATTAATGTTTTCTGCACTCTATCCCGCGTAATGGCATTCTTCCTATAGTAAGAAGACCTAGACTGAGCACAATATTCCAAGTGTGACCTAACCCAAGTCTTGTACAACTGGGAATGGGTTGTGTGACTTGTGGTGAGGTAGGTTCCTGGAAGCTGGAAAGTTAACCTGTAAATCCAAAGTCAGTAAGGAGCATGTATAACCATGTTCAAGCAGCCCAAATCAAACCAGAAATCTCTCAGTAACAACAAGACATCATCTTATCACAGCACAATGCTGATGGCAGCATTGCAAGCATTATCTGTGAAGTATTTTGTTACAGGGTCTACGTCAAACATTTCAGTGAAGCATCTAATTTAACATTTGATGTTAGTTATCCAGTACGTGGCTTGTAAAAGAGATCACAATATTACTCACAGTGCTTGCTAATATAGGAAAGCATGTGATCAAGAGAAAAACTATGACTGTTATCTGTAATTTAATGTCCTTAATGCAACAAATGCTATACGTTTCCAGTAAAAACATAAAAACATAGAAAATATTAAGGAAAATTTGAATCTATTTAATGGAAGTTTATCTAATTATAATTCTTACAAAATTGTATCCATTTGCATTTTAATCAGTCAATGTTCAGAAATTCAAACCCAAACGATTAAGACACTCATCTTCCCCGATAGATCACTATTTTACACACTAGGGACAATTTACAATTTTACCGAAGCCAACCAACCTACAAGCCTGTCCGTCTTTGGAGTGTGGACAAATGCTATACAGAGCACTCGGAGAAAACCCACATGGTCACAGGGAGAACGTACAAACTCCATACAGACAGCACCTGTCGGCAGGAACGAACTCGGGTCTCTGGTGTTGTAAGGAAACAACTATACCGCTGCACCACCATGCAGTCTCAGCTGAGACATTTAACTTCTTATTTTCAGGTGATTGCCAAGCCTCAGCATAAACCCATCTTCGAGGTTTGTCAAAGGCTTATTATTTGTAAGGAAAGAGCTAGGTGTGATGTGTACCTATATTACCCCATATGCTGGATAACAACAGTGCTTTGTTTTATAAACAAAAACATAGAAACAGAAATTAGGTGCAGTAGGCCATTCGGCCCTTCGAGCCTGCACCGCCATTCAATATGATCATGGCTTATCATCCAACTCAGTATCCCATCCCTGCCTTCTCTCCATACCCCCTGATCCCCTTAGCCACAAGGGCCACATCTAACTCCCTCTTAAATATAGCCAATGAACTGGCTTCAACTACCTTCTGTGGCAGAGAGTTCCAGAGATTCACCACTCTCTGTGTGCCAGTATACGTTTAACAGTCCACATGCACCATTCACAAAATAAAGCACTGGATAAACTCGTGGCAAGAATTGTGCACACACAAACTAACCACTATATTATCACATAACAATAAAGAACAAGAGTAGTCCATTCAGCCCTTCATACCTGCTCTGCCATTCAATAGGAATGTGGCTGATCTTTTTCTTCCGCTACTAACCCCATAATCTTTGATCCTTTATTATCAAAAAACTTTAATAACCCCACCCCCACATCAGCCTGAAGAAGGGTCACGACCCGATACGTCACCTATTTCTTCGCTCCATAGATGCTGCCTCACCCGCTGAGTTTCTCCAGCATTTTTGTGTACCTTAAAAAAAACGTTGATTTCTTGTCTTTCCGGCACACACAGACTGAGCCTTGCACCACATGGGGTGAAGGATTTCAAATATTCACCATGCACTTCCCATCGCAACGTAGAGCATAGAACAATACAGCGCAGGAACAGGCCATTCGGCCCACAATGTTTGTGCCAAACATGATGCCAAGTTAAACTGATCTCATCTGCCTCTACATGATCCATATCCCTATATTCCTTGTATATCCATGCGCCTATTTAAAAGTCTCTTAAACGGCACTTATCAGCCTCCACCACCAATGGATTTCAGGCCCCCACTACTCTTTGTGTAACAAACTTGTTACACACATCATTAAGCTTTCCCCCTCTCACCTTGTAGCTATGCCCTCTAGTGTTGGATATTTCCACCCTGGGAACAAATATTCAGACTGGCTACCCTATCTATGCCTCATATAATTTTACATACTTCAATCAAGTCTCCTCTCAACCTCTGACGTTCCAGAGAAAACAATCCAACTCTATCCAACCTCTCTCTAGCTGAAACCCTCTAATCCAGGCATCATTCTGGTAAACCTCCTCTGCATCCTCTCCAAAGCCTGCACATCATCCCTGTAATGGAATCCTGAATGGCTGCCAACTTATTCTGAGAAGCATCACATCTGCACCTACCCTCTCAACCCCACAAAGATGTTCTACAGGGACCTCCTCTCATTTTCCAAACTTCAGAGAAATAAAGCCCAGTCTGATTAATCTCCTCAAAGGACCTTTGCCCGTCCCAGCTGGACATCCGAACAGTCACTCCATGACAAATAAAGCCTTCCATGCAGTGTTGTTGGTAGTCTAACAGCTCCCAACAAACTGGCATGTAAAAAGGCAAAGTTGGCCAGAGGCTAGAGACCTCACAATGCCAAAGACCCAGGTTCAAAGCTGACCTTGTGTGCTGTCTGTACGGAGTTTGCACGTTCTCTCTGTGACCACATGGGTTTCCTCCGTGTGCTCTATTTCCTCCCCCATCCCAAAGACGTGTGGATTTGTTGGTTAATTGGCCCCTGTAAAACTGACCCTCGTGTGTAGAGAGTGATGAGAAAGTGAGATAACATGGAACAAGTGTAAACGGGTGATTGGTGGTCAGTGTGGCCTCAGTGGGCTGAAGAGCCTTTTCCTCCCCATCCATCCCAAATCATGAGAGAGACGTGTGGATTTGTTGGTTATTTCCCCCTTATGAAAAAGACTGGATAGACCCTTTATACTCTGTGTAATTTAGAGATGATGAGGGGAAAGTGAGATAAAATTCATGGAACAAGTGTAAGATTGTTCCCGGGTTGGGGATTGGTGGTCAGTGTGGCCTCAAAACCGGATGAGAGAGCCTGTTTTTCACGCTAGACTGAATCTTCTCTGCACAGAGGGTAGTTATCTCATCCAACTTCTGAACTCTGAACAGGAGTTAGATGGGCCCTTGCCTAAGGGATCATTGCAGACTACTTGCATCCTTGGATGATCAGCCTGTTGGAAGTCTGCTCTCGAAGGGCCGAATGGCCTAGCTGTCCTAATTTTTCTGTTTCGGTATCAGCAACTCCTTTTGGTTACTGTTTCAAAATTGTATTCTTCTGGCCTGTTGGAAGTCTGCTCAAGCAAATTAGCTGTCCTCCTGACAGATCAGCAATCCTTTTTTGTTTCCACAAATATTTCTCCTGACTGCACTTATAGGACAACATTTGCTCTTTTAAAACCTTCTCAGAAGAAGTGATGAAGGAGCAACTGAGAATCAACTTACAGTGTGAATCCCCAAACCAGTCAGCATGTAAACCACATCTTCTGTGGAGACATTGCCAGAGGCACCTTCAGCGTAAGGGCAGCCACCAAGACCAGCTACAGAGCAATCCACCACACTGATTCCCATCTGTGTAAAGAGATAGAGTACAAACATATAGTAAAACATGTAGAAACAAGGAACAGTGGATGCTGCTTTACAAAATAGGACACCAATTGCAGGAGTAACTCAGCATGCCAGACAGCATCTCTGGAGGACATGGACAGCTGATGTTCCAGGTCGGGACCCTTCTTCAGACTGAAAATGTTTCAAATTGGGACCCTCCATCACCTGAAGAATGGTCCCGACTCAAAACGTCACCTATCCATGTTCTCCAGAGATGCTGTCATCCTGCTGAGTTACTCCAGCATATTGTGTCCCTATGTTGTAAACTATATTGGTAGAGTTAATTCCAGAGAAATTAATATTGCCGACATTTTGTTGCCTAATGACCGACCGCAGGTTGACTCTCTAGAACTGCCTCCACAGCACTCCATATCTCTCCTACATTGTCTCTATTAGGACAATGCAGGTGGTCTGCACCATTTTGGTGGGTAAGTTAAAATAAAATCAACGGGGTTGATCCAGAGTGTGATATATTCATACATATTCATGTGTATGTTAATGAGTTGGTGTTCAATATAAGCAGGGAATGCTGGGTAATAAATCTCTCTCTCGTGATCCAGGCAATCAGTTTGTAAGTCTTGTTCTTCATTCTGCCGTCTGGATTATAACAAAATTGGCGACGAGGATGGGATAGAGTTTGTGAAATCATCCTTTAATTATAGTGCAGAACTGTTTTGCAACATGCAGTATTGTTTAACATTTTAAACAGCAAATACGGAGCTGTGACGCAGTTGTTTGCGAACTGGACACGATAGGCCGCAGATCCTTCTGTGCAGGGGACTGTAATTTAAAACAGCAGCTGTACAAATCGTCGAGAGTTTGTCAGGCTATCTCTATGTTGAGTCTACGTGGCAAGATGGCGTCCTTGGGATTGTATAGGATTTTAAAATGAGTTTTTTTTGTCGAGTTCCTCAAGCTGAATAGCCTTTGTACAGCTAAGTTTCAGGTGAATTACTACAACAGAAAGGACAGGAAATCAGGGTTTTTGAACGGACTTAAACATAAAAGAGAACGACACGATGGCGGAGTCCACGGGCTACATCGGAAACCTTGGCACTTTCAACAAGAATAGAGAGCCGTTCAGCTCCTACATGGAGAGAACAAACATGTTTTTCATGGCAAACAATATAATGGAGATTAGCAGTGAAGGAGAGATAGTGACTGAAACATATAAGGCCGTTTGCGAATGCATGAAAGCGATTCTGTTCACGGAGATCGGTATGAAGTGTACGGCACACTCGTGAATCTCCTTGCGCCCATAAAGGCAAAAGACGTGCCATTCAATTCCATTATGAAGAAGTTGGAGGAGCACTTCAACCCAAAGCCTCTGGAAATTGCAGAAAGTTATAGATTTGGCACTAGAAACCAGAAGCAAAATGAGACAAACAATGAGTACATTGTTGCTTTGAAAAACTTAACTTTCCATTGTAACTTTGGAACCTTTTTTGGACGCGCACTACACAACAGATTTGTTTGTGGTCTAGTGGATGAACGAATTCAGTCCAAACTCATGAACACTCCAGATCTTACATTCGAGAAAGCATGCAAGATTGCTACCACAATGGAGATGGCATCAAAGAATGCTCATGAGTTTCGCCCACCACGAACTACAGTGGCCGTTTACAGTCACTATGGTCAAACCAAGAGGCGCTAAACCAAAGCCAAAGTATGCGGGGAGCCGAGTTCAGCCAGTTGTTATCGTTGCAACTGTAATCACTCATCCCAATTTTCTCAGTTCAAAATGGCCAAGTGTTATAACTGCCAGAAGTAAAGCCATATCGCCTCAGCATGTCGGGCTAAACTTAAAACAGGAAACCAACAATCTGCGGGAAACAAGCGACAACACCAGAAAGTAGTTCACAACTTGGAGATGAACACAGATGGGAATTAACTTGGGTTGTACACCATTTATGCACCCAACATCGATAAGCCTACAATCAGCTAAGGCAAGGACTTTCGAACAAAATTATTGATTTATGAACAGTTAATCGATATATGTATTGACACGGCAGCAGATTGTTCGGTCATGAGCAAAGACCTGTACGAAACAAAGTTCCCAAAGACACCATTGTTTGAGAGTAAGGTCAAGCTGAGACCCTACTCGGGTGAAGTTTTGGAGACATGCGGACAAATGAACTGTAACGTTCAGCATAATGGTCAGTCAGTAACACTGCCCATCATAGTGGCCAGCTACAGAAATAAACCAACCCTCCTTGGAAAGGATAGGCTGAGTAGAATAGAGTTAGACTGGAAGAACATTTTCAGCATCGATTTGTCCAATCTTGAAAACGTCATAAGCAAACATGCAGCAATATTTGCCGACAGTTACACGGGAATAACAGGGTACTCTGCACACATTCGACTTAAGCAAGATGTGAGACCTGTGTATTGTTGACCAAGATCTGTACCATATGCACTAAAGCAACAAGTGGAGGAAGAACTTGACAGGTTAGAGCAGAATGGAGTACTTGTGAAGACAGACCGGAGTAACTGGGCAACGCCAATTGTGGCCGTACCCAAGGCCGACAAAACTGTTCGACTAAGTGGTGACTACAAAGTCACAATCAACCAAGCCGTTGACGACGAACCACATCCGTTAACAACCTTGCAAGATCTGTACGCAGAACTTAGCGGAGCAAGAGTCTTCACTAAACTGGATTTGTCTCACGCTTACACCCAACTCAATGTCAACAAGGTAAGTCAGTGGTACTTAACTACAACACACATAAGGGCTTGTATTCATATACAAAGCTGCCCTATGGTGTGAAATCCTCGCCGAAAATCTTCCAGTCTGTCATGGACAAAATGTTACAAGGCATTCCGCACTGTGTGCAACCAGGATGATATACTGATATTCACAGTGGGCATGGTAGAACATCTGGAAATCCTCGAGCAAGTTCTCACACGACTGAACTGCCACAAAGTCAAGCTGCGACAAAGTAAATGTGCATTTGCGCAGGCAGAGGTTGGACTCAAAGTAGATGCCAACAGATTTCATCCTGTGAAGGCAAAAGTTGAAGCTCCAAAACCAAACAATGTGTCAGAGCTACGATCATTCCTTGGGATAGTGCAGTTCTATGCATGATTCCTTCCAGATTTAGCAGCTGTGCTAAAGCCACTACATCATCCGCTACAAAAAGATGTGAAATGGACGTGAGGAAAGGAACAGCAACGTGCATATGACATTTGCAAGGAAAACTTGACAAGTGACAAACTCCTTGTTCACTACAACACGACACACGAGCTGAAACTTGCTTGTGATGCTTCAAGTTACGATGTAGGTGCAGTGATCTGCCAAGTAATGATTAACCAACAGGAAAAGCCTATGCACTTTTACTAGTACAGAGCCCTAGTGAGACCACACCTGGAGTATTGTGTGCAGTTTTGGTCCCCTAATTTGAGGAAGGACATTCTTGCTATTGAGGGAGTGCAGCGTAGGTTTACAAGGTTAATTCCCGGGATGACGGGACTGTCAAACGCTGAGAGAATTGAGCAGCTGGGCTTGTATACTCTGGATTTAGAAGAATGAGTGGGCAGCTCACTGAAACATATAAGATTGATAAGGGCTTGGACACACTAGAGGCAGGAAACATGTTCCCGATGTCGGGGGAGTCCAGAACCAGGGGCCACAGTTTAAGAAAAAGGAGTAAGCCATTTAGAATGGAGACGAGGAAACACTTTTTCTCACAGAGTGGTGAGTTTGTGGAATTCTCTGCCTCAGAGGGCAGTGGAGGCTGGTTCTCTGGATGCTTTCACGAGAGAGCTAGATAGGGCTCTTAAAAATAGCAAAATCAGGGGATTTGGGGAGAAGGCAGGTACGGGGTACTGATTTGGGATGATCAGCCAAGATCACATTGAATGGCGGTGCTGGCTCGAAGGGCCAAATGGCCTACTCCTGCACCTATTGCCTATTGTCTATTGTCTATCCCGCACCCTATCACCGAGTGAGCGTAACTTTATTTCGGAGTCACGTGAGTGACTACGTGAAGAAGGGCTATCCGTCTGCGTGCACGTCATTACGTCTGAATGCAACGCGCACGACGGACTGGCAGAGGCACTACGTCCTCCCAGCCGTCGGGATTTTCAAAAAACAAGCGGCAGGTAAGGAAAGTTGAACTACTTACCTGCGTTTCTTATCGGGCTTGAAGCTGTTTGTAATTTCAGAGCCCAGAAGTCGAGGAGACGGTCCACGGGAAAGTCAGCTGCTGAAGACCGCAGCATTCCCAGTAGCGGGCAAAGGTCTTGTTCCCAACATTACCGCCGGCAGCAGAACCGGCAGCAGCAGACTTGGTGCGGGAAAGCTCTGTTGTGGTCCTGGCGGGACGTAAAGCCACCCGCAAGTCTGACAGACCCGTTGACTCTGATGAGTCCGGGGAAGAGGGATACCCTCCCTCAAAGGAGAGCATCCGAGGACGACTCTCCCACATGGAGCAACTTATGAAGAAGTTGCTCCACAATGATCTGCTTCGAAGGAGGGAGCAGTATCAGCATGGGTCTCTACAGCAGACCGTGCCAGAAGCCTCACGTATGGGGCAGCACAATGTCTTCCCCACTGGAAGGGGAATTACATATGGAAGAAACCACTCTGAGTCAGAGTACAAAAGCATGGGGGGGCCTTCCCAGGGACTAGCAGAAGAAGTACCTCTGCCATCATCCAGGTTTGCTATCACCACTTGGTGCTTCCCTGGATGAAGTTCTAGCTAATAATATCAATTACCTAGCATCGCATCAACTTTAAGACCTTGTCATGGAAGGAACCATGAACAGGTACCCCCCCCCCCCCCCCCCCCCCCCCACCAGCTACTGTGCTTCCCTGAAGGTCCAAGCAGTGAACCATATCATCTGGGGACAGATTGGACCTATATCATCCTAAACCAAGAAGTAAAATTCCAAAAGGTATTAAACCTACTGGGGTCTGGGATCACATAATTTGCAGGAGGAGTGGAAGATGGACTCCTCACTGACAGAGAACAGGACACAATGGCACTATTGTGTTATGCCCACTTTGAGAGAAATTGTATTCGGAAGAATGCAATCAAACCATCGATTAACTCGAAGTTCGCTGTTCTGTGTAAAGCCAGCAATGCCCAACTCGCAAACTACCTGTTCGGGGAAGACCTGCCGAGACCGGTACAGGATCTGGACAACGAGGCAAGAATGATCCACCTAATAACCAGAGGTCAGGTTACCCAAAAGGGTTAATCGACAAGGATGCATCCTTATTGCTCTCGGCTTTTTACGCCTAGAGGGCCAGGCACTGGAGGAAGACCCACACCGGAGTCAAGGTTTTTTTTTTAGGGGTAGGGCCCAACCAGCCCACAGCGAGGATGAGGAGAGAACAACCACCAGTTCAACCTCCAAAACCTCGTGAACGAAAACCAGCGCCATATCGCCAGTAATGTCAGAGGTACCTGTAAGTCAAACCAGTTCCTTAGGGAACACCCCAGACAAGTCTCACATATTGGTGGGAGGAAGGTTAAAATATATTTTGAAAGAATGGTGTTGGGCCACAATGGATCCATTTGTACTGCACAGTATGGAAGGGTTCAAAATTGAGTTCATTTTGAATTCATCACCACCCACAACACATTCAAAATTTCGCACATAGGTGTTCTCTCAACAAGAAACAATGGATATACAGGAGGAAATTGGAACAACCTGACAAAATGTCATTGAGAGGTCACATACAGAACCTCACCAATTTATATCCAATATATTTCTCAAAAGAGAGAAAAGATGGAGGGTCCGCATCATTCTGGATCTTACGGAACTCAAACATATGTGCAATATAAACATTTTCAAAATGGACAATTTTGGAACAGCAACAGTTGGTTTTGCAAAAATGGTCACATGGCACGCATCGACCTCAAAGATGCATACTATTCGGTGTCTATTCACAAGGAACAGGAGATATTTGAAGTTTAACTGGATGGGTCAATTATGGCAATACATGGCTCTGCCAAATGGGTTGACATCAACTCCTAGACTATTGACTAAACTACTGAAACCAATTCTGGATGTACTAAGGTCTCAGAACCACAAAGTCATGGCATATTTGGATGACATTTTCATTTTTTCAGTCATTGGCAGAAGCATTAGTCAAAGCAAACCAAAACCCTGTTTAAAAGACTTGGTTACCTCATCCATCCAATTCAATCAAAATTGACACCTACAAGGGTAATTGATTACCTAGGATTTACTATCAAACACAGTAAATATGTTGGTGACTTTGCCTAGGGGCAAACAACAAGATTTGAGTAAGCCTGCTATGACCTGATAGTCAAATACAAGCCATCTATCAGGCAAACAGCGAGTGTAATTGGCAAATAGTAGCTGCATTTCCAGCAGTGCGTTACGGGCCTTTGCATTACCAGAATTTACAGCGAGCAAAGGAACGAACACTCAGATTCCATGCAGGCCATATTGGCAAACCTATGGATTGCCAGCAGAGGCCATTGTTGAATTACTGTGGTGGATAACGAACGTGAGACAGCTCAAGGGAAATCTTGCTCGAAAGCCATCGGTGGTTCTTCAAACCGATGCAAGCGGCTAAGGATGGGGAGCCACAAACACAGTCAAGAGCTGTGGGGACAGATGGAATGAGCAGGAGTCTGTATTACCCAACAACATGGAATCAATTACCTAGAATTGTTGGGGGGCACAATATGGGCTCAAGGTTTTCTGTAACAACATGCAACTTGTGTATGGTCAAATTCAGACTGATAACACCACAGCGGTGGCATCTATCAATCACAAGGGTGGTGTAAAATCTGTATCTTGCGACAGATTGTCAAACCTCATTTGGCACTGGTGTATCGAGAGGGCTATTTGGGCTGTGGCGGTCTATCTACCAGGTAGATATAACACGGTGACAGATGTTAGATCATGAATGTTTAATGATAACACAGAATGGATGTTGAATCAGGCAGTATTTAATGAAATAACTACACGATTTGGCATACCAGTTATTGATCTGTTTGCATCTAGACTAAACTATCAGTTACCCAGATATGTGTCCTGCGAGCTGGATCCAGGAGCAGAGGCAGTGGATGCTTTCTCCCTCAATTGGGGAGGAATGTTTATGTATGCTTTTCCGCCAATTTGTCTCACAACCCGATGCTTGACCAAAAACAAGCAAGACTAAGCCACAGGCATATTGGTAGTGCCAGATTGGCATACTCAAGCAGTGAGTGAAGCATGGACTCATTCCACTGCATGAAATCACAGAGCTTTGAAATCTTCACGTAGTCACTCACGTGACTCCGAAGTAAAATAGTAAGATTAAACGAGAACTTACCAGTTTGAAGTTTGATCTTGATTTTATGAGGAGTTACGATGAGCGATTACGTGCCCACAGCTCCCACCCTCATACTATCAAGATCATCTGGAAGTTCTAGTTTCGTCACAATCTTACTATTCTCAGGTCTTCTTTTCATCTGTGATTTAACACCGCTGCTTTGAAGATTGACGCGCACGCAGACGGGCGGCCCTTCTTCTCGTAATCGCTCATCGTAACTTCTCATAAAACCAAGATCAAACTTCAAACTGGTAAGTTCTCGTTTAATCTTACTATTATGCACGGATAGAAAAGGAAGCACTCAGCATCGTGTTCAGAATCAAGAAATTCCATCAGTTTCTTCTCAGCAAACCATTCATACTAATGAATGATCACAAGCCACTACTAGTGATACTTGGTCCCAAGTCAGCTATACCTTCTACAGCAGCATCAAGGATGCAGCGCTGGGCAATTCTGCTGTCCCAGTATGACTACAAGGTTGAGTACAGAAGCTCCAAGTGCTCACTGTTGTAGATGCAGTTGTCCCGGTTGCCCCATGAGAACTCTGACGTGGGAAGTGAGAACTCAATCTACACACTGCAAATAGATGATGACTTTCCAGTGACTGCAACAGAAATGCAGCAGAATCAGAGAAAGATACTGTGCTGATCAGACATTGAACATTTGGACTGAAATCGATAGTGGATTGAACTCAATTTTGAACTCAGAGCTAAAGCCTTTCCATAATCGACGCCATGAATTATCATGTGAGCAGGGATGCATTCAGTGGGGTTACAGAGTTGTTGTACCAGAATCTTTGAGAAACAAAATTATGAATGAACTTCATGCCGAACATCCTGGCATAGTAAGCACAAAGTCAATTGCCAGAAGTTTTGTGCATTGGCCTGGTATTGACAGTGACATCGAGTCACTGGTGAGCAAATGTAGCGTCTGCCAAAATTGTCGGAGTAAACCACCAAAAACACCACTGCAACCCTGGTCATGGCAAGTAAGTTCAGAGAGTTCGTGTAGATTTTTGTGAAAAGGGTAATGATCACTGTAGTACTAGTAGATAGTCATTCCAAACGGATTGAGGTTAAGCGTATGGGGTCAAGACTACTACTGAGTGTACCATAGATGAGTTGTGATCAATTTTTGCACGCCATGGTTTACTGGAAGACCTTGTTTCTGATAACGGGCATCAGTTTAGTTCAAAACAGTTCAAAGAGTTCATGCACACTTGTTCCCCCATACCATCCAACCTCTAACGGGGCGGCGGAAAGGTCTGTTAGAATTGTCAAAGATGCTCTCAAGAAATAGGTTTTGCCAGGTAGTTCAAAGCTCAGTATGAAGCATCGTTTGGCTAGTTTCTTGCTAAAGTACAGAACCACACAACACGCAATGGGTTACTCACCTGCAGAAGTTGATGAAGAGAAGGCTAAGAATTCGCCTAAGTCTAGTTCAACCTAATTTGGCCCTGAGAGTTGAACAAAAACAGTTAAGTCAAAAATGTCATTTTGACTTGCACAAAAAGGAGAGGAACTTCAAGCCAGATGAGCAAGTTCGCGTTCTCAGTCCTCCCAACAAGGCCAGTCGAGCCAAATGGGATGTTGGGAAAATAGTGGAAGTGTGTGGAACAAAAATATACTTAGTTGAAGTTGGAGATAGGATCAAAAGTGTTCACGTTGATCAAATGATTCCAGCCAAAGATGAACCAAAAACTGAGCATGAATTCCTAATCTCTGAGTTTTTAATCTGAAAGTGAGTTGGAAGAGACCACTGTAATTGAAACACAAAGTTCAGTTAGTACAGACAAAGAAACAGATTCCTCTGGTCAAAGTCAGGGTACTAAAACAGAGCCAAACAAGCGTACAGTTGAGTCAACATCTAAACCTGTTACACCTGCTACTGTTAGACGATCAGGCAGGATCTGGAAACCAGTAGTCAGGTTAGATGCAGAGAATAGAGGGACAGGTACAGTAGTTTAAGTTAAATGACTCACTGCATAAGTAAAACAAAAATGTGTAGATATGTAAAATAAACACTGGTTTAAATCAAGTATCACAACAACAAAATTGTAACCGAGTACTTAGATTTAATACAAAAAAAGGAGAGCAGTATACTGTATTCACATATATATATATGTGTATGTTAATGAGTTGGTGTTTAACATAAGCAGGGAATGCTGGGTAATAAATCTCTCTCTCGTGATCCAGGTAATCAATGTGTAAGTCTTGTTCTTCATTCTGCCGTCCGGAATATAACACAGGTCAAGAACACTTTAAATGGCGCTCTTGCAGAAGAGGCAGAACTTTAAGAACACGGTGTTCTGTTAGTACCCAGTGATGATGTGCCTCAGAATAACGCAACTAATCTCTAGGAAAAGGTGCAGTGGATGTCAAATAACGTCTTCCCATGGATTGCCTCATGTGGAAACCTTGTCAAAAGGAAAACTGCAGCCACTGTCAAAATATCTTAATTTGACTTTCAAATGCTTACACCATGCAGCCATATGTTGTAGCGCCGTTGAACCTATCCCCCCCCCCCCCCCCCCCCCCCCCCATTGTGTGGCTCTTGTTTTTTGTGCTAAATTGTATGTATGCCATTTGACAGCTTTCAAATGTATAGTGACAATAAATGGCATTCCACTCTGGGTTGCATGCATGCCACAACCTTTTCCCCAGGGCGGAAGTGTCAAAGACTAGAGGGCATAGTTTTAAGATGAGAAGAGCAAATTTTGAAAGAGATGTACTGGGCAGGTATTTTGATACACCGAGTGGTGCGTGCCTGGAACATGTTACCAGTGATGGTGGCAGAGGCAGATACAATAGTAGTGTTTAAGAGATTATTAGATGCAGAGAATAGAGGGACAGGTACAGTAGTTTAGTTTAGTTTAGAGAAACAGCACCAATACAGGCCCATCGGCCCACCGAATCCGCAACGACCTGCGATCCCTGCACACTAACATCATCCTACACACACTAGAGACAATTTTTCATTTACACCAAGCAAACCTGTACGTGTTTGGAGTGTGGGAGGAAACTGAAGATCTCTGAGAAAACCCACGCAGGTCATGATGAGAATGTACAAACCCCGTACAGACAGGCTCCCGTAATCAGGATCGAACCCGCTGTAAGGCAGCAACTCTACCGCTGCTCCACTGTGTCGCCTCATGTAATCTCATCAGGAAAATTAGATTAGTTTAGTTTGCCATCAAGTTTTGCATGGACATTGTGGGCCAAAGGGCCTATTTCTGTGCTATGTTCTATGTCCTATGTCTTGGATGCCTTGTGAAGATATCTGAATGTCTGCTCTTCAGCTAACCTGAAAATGAGTGAAGTAAAAGGAGTTAGCTTTGCCCATTATTAAAAATGAAACCCATAGATTGAACCAAAACCGGAATAACTGGTCTGTCTTTTAAGTTGAGAAACATTGCACTGGAACTAAATGGACTGGAGGCTCGAAATTTCATTTTCTCTGGGTGGATATCAGCTGCTGAAATAAAACAGCAGATGGCAGTGTTAATTAACTGCAAGCTTCCAAGACCAACCATATATATATATATATATATATATATATATATATATACTGCATATACTGCATATACTGCAGGCTAAAACAATCTCACTAACCATTAATAATAATTTTAACGCATAAGTTATACTCGGGGATCAGGTAGGCATAATTTTCTCAACTCTGTACCAAATATTAAATGTACCTAAAGCAAACAACCAAAGCAATATTAACTCTGTCAATTTTTTTACGCAGGATTTTCCTCTCATTGCCTTCGGACTATTTTAGATGGCAGCTGAAAAGAATCAGAAGGTGAGACCAGGGCCGGCCTTAAGCCAATTGGACGAATTGCTCCCAATTGGGCCCCGCGCCTAAGTGGGCCCCGTGCTAGAGTAATCTACTCTCAGCTCAGGTAGATCTACCCCGGGTGGAGGGGGGAGAGAGGGGTGGAGAGAAAGTAGAGAGGTGGAGGGGGAAGAAAGGGGTAGACGGGGAGGGGGTGTGAAGGGGAATGGAGAGGGGGGAGGTGGGTCGTACCCTCACTGTCCCGGGGCAGCGCTCCCGCCCCTCCAGTCGCCGTGCTTTACGCACGCAGCCCCGGCTCCACCCCTCTCTCTCCCCGGGGAGACGCGGTGAACAATACAGGGAGGGCCGGGCCGGGGTTTGGAGCAACGCTCGCTTCTTTCTTTACTTCCCTCCCTCCGTTCTCTCTTTCCTCCCTTCTCTCCCTCCCTCCCTTCTCACCTTCCACACACACACACATCAGATTCAGATTCAGATTCAGATTCAATTTTAATTGTCATTGTCAGTGTACAGTACAGAGACAACGAAATGCATTTAGCATCTCCCTTGAAGAGCGACATAGCAAACGATTTGAATAAATAATAATAAGTGTCCGGGGGGGGGGGGGGGGGGGGTGGTGATTGGCAGTCACCGAGGTACGTTGTTGAGTAGAGTGACAGCCGCCGGAAAGAAGCTGTTCCTCGACCTGCTGGTTCGGCAACGGAGAGACCTGTAGCGCCTCCCGGATGGTAGGAGGGTAAACAGTCCATGGTTGGGGTGAGAGCAGTCCTTGGCGATGCTGAGCGCCCTCCGCAGACAGCGCTTGCTTTGGACAGACTCAATGGAGGGGAGCGTGGAACCGGTGATGCGTTGGGCAATTTTCACCACCCTCTGCAATGCCTTCCGGCCGGAGACAGAGCAGTTCCCATACCATACTGTGATGCAGTTGGTAAGGATGCTCTCGATGGTGCAGCGGTAGAAGTTCACCAGGATCTGAGGAGACAGATGGACCTTCTTCAGTCTCCTCAGGAAGAAGAGACGCTGATGCACAGTTAACTAGCACACACACATCACGCACAGACAACTACACACACACACAACTAAGTTAGGATGGGGTAGAAGCCCAAAGGGTAGGATGGGGCTGAAGCCCAAAATTTAATGCCTGGACTGTTTTTTTGCCAATGGTTATTGGTTTACCGGGATCTAGATAATTAAATTACTTTTTTAAAATTTCAGTCACTAAAACAAGTGGTATTGTAACTATGTACTTTTCGGAGGTGGTCTACACATTCTGTTTGTTACTTGTTGGCTTACATGTATGCAATTTTATATTAAAATGTAGCTTAAATCTGTTTGGTCCATTAACTCACAGGCACTTTTTAAGCGCACATTTTGATTACTTTCCATTCTACCATAGATATATAAAGTCTATAATAGACTTTATTTATATTTCTATGATTCTACAGACCTTGGCTGGGAACCTTGGGCTCGCCAAAATTGTTCCCAATTGGGCCACGCACCTCCCTAAGGCTGGCCCTGGGTGAGACGATATCTTGCACATGGTTTTGTGGCCGCATGAATGTTAGAGTGGACATAACCTGTCCAGTTGATCTATCTTTCAACTTCATTTTCTGAGCATAACTTATTCTAATGCCCTTTTGTGTTTCTTTAACATGTTTTTTTGTTTTTGGAGATGCATCATGGAAACAACACCTTCAACCCACTGAGTCCACGCTGACCACCAATCACACCCGCTCACACTAGTTCAAGTTATCTCTCTTTCTCGTCCACTGCTTACATGCTAGTAGCAATTTAATCTACAGTTAAATTAACCCAGTCCAATTAACCTACAATACCCACACGTCTTTGGGATGTGTGAGGAAAAATTGGGGCACCTGGAGGAAACCCACATGACTGATTCCGGAAGTGGCGGCGCTGTTGAACGGCTGCGGCTCGCCTGCAGTCCGTCTGTCTTTACTTTTATTTGTTGTTTTTTTGTCTTGTTTTAGTTAAATTTTGGTTATTAGGTTGTGTTATGTGTGGGGGGGGGGGCTGAAACATGGTTTTCTGTCTCTCCCTTCGGGGGAATGCGACTCTTCTGTCGTATCCCCCTTCTCTGCCTCCGTCTGCGCTGAGGCCTAATGGCGGAGCTGGCGGCTTCCAACTGCGACCGACCTCGAGGCTCCGGAGGCAGAGCCAGCCAGGACTCACCAACGCGAGGCTGGCCGAATTCGGAGCTGTGGCGGCGTTCCAGCGTTCCGGTGGCCCGGATTCTGGGGCTGAGACGGCGCTCCGGTGAGGGCGGCCCGGCTCGGGTCTGAGACGGCGCTCCGATGGGGGGCTGAGACGGCGCTCCAGTGAGGGCGGCCCGGCTCGGGGCTGAGACGGCGCTCCGGTGAGGGTGGCCCGGCGCGGGGCAGAGACGGTGCTCCGGTGGCTGAGGCGGCGTTTCGGCGGCGGCGACCTGAATCCGGGGCTTGGCTGCGCGCCAGTGGACGACATCGTTGGGAGCTCGCAGGTCACAGGCTGGTGCCTGTTTTCCGGAGCGCCTGCGGCAACAGCTGCGTCCGCTGGACTGGAGGGCGGCAGCTTCGACCACCCCGGGCCGCGGAGCTTGTACCGGCCCGTTTGCGGAGCTCGGTTGAGCCGCCCGGTGGAGTAACCATCGCCCGGTGGGGTAACAACATATCGCCTCGGCGCAGAGGGAGAATGAGGAGGGAAGAGACAGTAACTCCATCACAGTGAGGAGGTGCCTGGTGAACTCACTGTGGCGGTTGTTAATTTGTGTTTATTGTGTGTTTTGTTGTTTATTATTACATGTATGGCTGCAGGCAATGACATTTTGTTCAGACCGAAAGGTCTGAATGACAAATAAAGGATCTAATCTAATCTAATCTAATCTAACCACAGGGAGAACATGTCAACGACACACAGACAGTTCCTGAGGTTAGAATTGAACCCGAGCCTCTGGCACTGTGAGGCAATAACTCTACCCGCTGCAACACTGTGCCATCCAAGGTTTCTTCCAGCTTTCTGTGCACCCTGCTTCTCCTCTTCCCCTTTCCCAACGGAATTTATTTATCTTTCCATGAAAGTATTAGTGCCAGCCTGCCCAACATGTACTGTATAGGTTCCCCTTAACCCAAACTGGGTCCAATGATCCAGGGATTTCAAGCCAGTCCCCTGGCACCTTTTTGTCAGGCACACATTAATGTGTTTTCTCCTGCTGTGTCAATACCCATCACAAACACTGACAGTAAGACAATATATAATATTTCCAGAGAGGTCAGGTCTACAGCATTTTCCATTTTCATTTCCAGCATTTTTTGTATAACTTTTTTTTCTCATATTCATAAATCAGAGGAGCAGAATTAGGACATTTAGCCCATCGAGTCTACTCCACCATTCAATCATGACTGATCTATTTATCCCTCTCAACCGCATTCTCCTGCCTTCTCCCCATAACCTTTGAAAAACCTGTCAATCTCTGCTTTGAAAATACCCAATGTCTGCCTTCACAGCTGTCTGTGGCAATGAATTCCACAGATTCACCACCCTCCGACTAAAGACATTTCTCCTCATCTCCTTTCTAAAGATACGTCCTTTTATTCTCACCACCACTCACTTTGACCACTGGTCTCAGACTCTCCCATTAGTGGCACATCCAGACCTTTCACTACTTGGTATGTTTCATAAAGGGCCCCCCTCATCCTTCTAAACCTCTGTGAGTACTGGCCCAGATCCGTCCGATATTGTTAAGTCCAACATGCCCCATGTCTTCTGGTTGATTTTCCAATTGCATGAAATGATGTTCTATCTCTCCTGTGGAAAGAAATGCAATGTTCAAAAGTCATCAACAAACCTTCAAATGACTAAAGAAATCAATGTCTAGGAAAGTAACAGTGACCATCAATGAATGGCTCCCACAACCAGTTATACGGTCATAGAACCATACATCATGAAAATTGGCCTTTTGACCCAACTCTTCCACACCTACCAAGATTCCTCATTTATGCGCGTCCCATTTTCCCACATTTGGCACACAGCCGCTGACCCTTTCAGATCATTTACCTGTCCAAATATATCTATGTACCTGTCCAAATGCACTTGCAGGGCAGTATTAATCATTCTGGCTATTTAAGGATGCATTGTGAATATAGTGTAAGGCAGCACTTCTGGTGGGGAAACTCATGTCTACTTTCTTGAGTCGAAATTCACCTGACACTTTCTCCCAGTTGTTTCCTAGATCTTCATTTTCTTGGTGTTTTGTTTTTGTCACTGCAACTGGGCACAGAGTGGGTTGAAACTGTGAGAGCAGCTAGTACGGATTTTCCACCCTGAGCTTTCCTGGAGATGGGGAGGATGCTGGTGGAGATTTCTGAGCAACAGTCGTAGGGGGACTGTGCGGAATGGGAATGTGGGGTTTGGTGGTGTTGGGCAGTGACTGAATAGGACTTTCACTCACGGTTAGTAAGTTTGGTGCACAAAAAAAGAGGTTTAGTTTTGTTTATTATTGGCAAGTGGACCGAGGTACGGCAAAAAGCTATTGTTTGCGTGCGGTCCAGTCAGAGAAAAGACTATGAATGAATACAATCAAGCCGTCCACAGTGCATAAATGAAGGATAAAGGGTCGTTTTTTTGTTTTTTCAATTTAGAGATACAGCGTGGAAACAGGCCCTTTGGCCCACTGATTCCGCACCGATGTGTGATCCCTCCCACATTAACACTATCCTACACACACTCGGGACAATTTTCAATTATACCAAGCCAATTAATCTACCAACCTGTCTGTATTTGGAGTGTGGGAGGAAACTGAAGATCTCAAAAAAAAAACCCCACCCGATCACTGGGAGAATGTACAAACACCGTACATTCACCACCCATAGTCGGGATTGAACCAGGGCCTCTGGCGGTGCAAGTGCTAAAAGGCAACAACTCTACCTCTTCACAATCGTGCCGTACAACAGGATGCAGTCCCATTGCACATATATGGAGTTTGGCAGCTTGGGGAAATGGCAGGCGACAGAGTTAGGTGAGAAACAAGACGTTTACAATGCTGATGGTCTTTCAGATAGTCATCTTCACATCAGCCAACAAAAGAACCACTGAGTCTATTTGTAACAAAACACACAGTGCTGGGGGAGCTCAACGGGTCAGGCAACATCTACAGAGAGTAATTAACAGATGCCATTTTGGGTTGGGATCCTTCATCAGACTCAGTCTGGGTTTTTTTTTTCCCTGAGTCAATGTGGTCTTTTCCATGCTGAATAGTCCTCTTATAATGTTAAGCTTCTTAGTTCTCAATTATAAATCCTCACAGCCTCCTCTGTTCCAAAGGAAATACACCATCTGCCAATGTTTTCTTTTACTTTCTCCAACCTTAGTCTCTGGTTCAATCTCACAGTTACCCTGATCACACTACCTCCCACCCTGTCTCTTGCAAGGATGCCACCCCTTATTTTCAATATATCCGTCGCGTCTGTTCCCAAGATGGGGCTTTCCACTCTAGGGACATCTGAGATGTCCTCTTTCTTCAGTACACATTTTTTCTCTCCTGCTGTTGTGAATGGATCTCTCACCTAAGTCTCCACTATGTTCTGCATTTCTGCTCCTACTCCCCTTCCCCCTGATGGAACAAGGATAGAGATTCCTCTGGCCCTCACCTTTCAAATCACCATCTTGCACATCCAACACATCAACCTCAGACGTTTATGCCACCATCAACATGATCCCACCACTAGTCACATCTTCCCATCCCCACCCCTTTCCACTATTAGCAGAGACCAGCACATCCGCAACTCGTTGGTTCACTCATCACTTCCTACTCCAACTAACCCCTCCCCAGACACTTTCCCCTGCAACTACTGGAGATGCAATATCCTGGCCCTGCACCCACTCCCTCACCTCCATCCATTGATGCCAGCAGCCTTTCCAGGTGAGACAGAGGTTCACATGCACCCCTTCAAACTTCATCTACTGCATTCAGTGCTCTCGATGTGATCTCCGCTGTGCTGTCTTTTACATCGGTAAGACCAAGTATAGACTCGGCAACAGTTTCGCTTGTCTGCCAAGGCCTGCTGGATCTCCTGTTTTCTAATAATGTTACCTCCCTTCCCATTCCTTTCTGTACTGGGCATTCTCCATAGTCGGAGTGAGGCCACAGACAAACTGGAGGAACAGCATCTCATATTCTGCTTGTGGAGCTTACAACCGAACAGTACGAACATTGACGTTTCCAATTTTAAATAACATTCCCCTTCCCTCACTCTCTTTCCTCTGGCCCCCTTTCCCCACTCGGTGTACGCCCATTTCTCCCATTATTCTGCCCTTTATCCCCCCGCATGCCCCTTTCACTTTATCCCTCCTTCTGGCTTTACATTTCACCCGTCCTCTCCTCATTTGGCACCCATTGAATTTTGTTGTACATGGTTCATGTTACAATGACAATAAAGAAACTATTCTATTCTATTGGTCTTCTTTCATTCATTACCCTTTGTCACTAACTCCACCCAAATCCCAATCTCACCTTCCCCCCACCACCACCTCACACCAGTATCTGCCTAGCACTCGATAAGCCTGTCCCGTCCACACCCCTTTTCTAAGAGGGGGGGCAAAAGTAAAATGAAGGATTCGGAGATGGGAGATGTGTGATGTGTATGGAGGGGGGGGGGGGCGGAGAAGAGGAGCAGGGTGAATGGGAGGGCGGGAGATAGTGGGAAAAATGTTTGGAAGGAGTGGGTTGGGAGTGCCAGGGACACCTATTTCTCCCATTAACTCACACCTTCTAAGTCAACCTCTAACTTCTTGCAGATCTTAGTATAGGTAGTTTTGCTATAATGCGTTAGTGACGTTCCTAAGCCTCGTGTTACATAAAATCAATTTGTAGAAACAATGGTATCAATGGGGAAAGTAGATTTGGAGCCAGACAGTTCCAGACTCACAGTAAAAATGGTTTTGACCCACGGAATTTCCACAAATAAAGTTATTTTTAATAGCATAGAACCATAGAAACATAGAAATTAGGTGGATGAGTAGGCCATTCGGCCCTTTGAGCCTGCACCGCCATTCAATATGATCATGGCTGATCATCCAACTCAGTATCCCGTACCTGCCTTCTCTCCATACCCCCTGATCCCCTTAGCCACAAGGGCCACATCTAACTCCCTCTTAAATATAGCCAATGAACTGGCCTCAACTACCCTCAGTGGCAGAGAGTTCCAGAGATTCACCACTCTCTGTGTGAAAAAAGTTCATCTCATCTCGGTTTAAAAGGATTTTCTCCTTATCCTTAAGCTGTGACCCCTTGTCCTGGACTTCCCTAACATCGGGAACAATCTTCCTGCATCTAGCCTGTCCAACCCCTTAAGAATTTTGTAGCGACATGTTTATTTTTGTTACTGCAGGCTAAAAATATGAAAGGCTGAATATTACAATTTTTACATATAGTATAATTGCACAAGTGTCAATAAAAGTGATTGCTTGTCAATTTCCATAGCCATTCATGATTACAGTAGCAGCTTATTCTTAAGAAATAACGGTGTCTGATTACTGCAGGGAGGTTACGTGGAAACAGTTTTTTCCCCTAGATTGTTTTTTTCCCCAAGATAGCTTTTTTTCCTGCTTGTTAAACCCCTGCCTCACGGTGCGAGTCCACCCATGAATGATCCCCAGTTTAAAACAAATTTGTGGTAATCACGTAGAATTAACGTAGCGGGAATGTCAGAACTCGTAACGCTAATGGCAGGTACTCGGGAAACTTGTTAACTCGTGAAAATCTTTCAACATGATGAAAGATTTCCACGAGTCAAATTTACTCTTGAAGTAAAAATTTTAAACTTTTAAACTCGTTGTAAGAACGTAAGTAGCCGTGAGTTTACTGTAATGACTCGTGAGTCTACCGTGGGCACTCTTTAACTCAGCGGGAAAGGCAACATCTATGGAGAGACGGAATGGGTGACGGGATAAAGTTTCCAAAATTCTGCTGCGTCTTTGTGTTACTCCAGCACTGTGTGTTAACTTTTTGTTAACCGGCATCTGCCCTTTCTTGTGTATGACATTATTTGTATCCGTGGCAGTTGATTGTCACTCCCTCCAGTTTCCCAGGGGGTCGGGATGAAGGGGGGGGGAGCGGGAGGGAGAGGGGGGGGGGGGGGGGGGGAAGATGCTGCCTAGTGACAATCTCATTTATCCCAAGGAGTTACGCTCTCTTTAAGGAGTAGTAACCCGCCAATTTCTCTTAATTCGCTGTTATATATCCGAGAACTGCTCCAGATGAACTCATGGATTTGATTTTTTTTAGTCCTATTATTGTAGCGGTATAGCAAAGACATCTCTGCTGTTCGTTTTTGGTGTTTCATATATTTATTCTTCCACCTCCCCCCCCACCCCCCCTCACCTTTCCCTCCCAACTCCAGTCCCGTCCCGACCCCCTGGGAAACTGAAGCGAGCGACAATCAACTGCCACGGATACAAATAATGTCATGCACAAGAAAGGGCAGATGCTGGTTGACAAAAAGTGAACACACAGTGCTGGAGTAACACAAAGACGCAGCAGAATTTTGGAAACGTCATCCCATCACCCATCCTTTCTCTCCATAGATGTTGCCTGTCCCGCTGAGTTAAAGAGTGCCCACGGTAGACTCATGAGTCACTACGGTAAACTCACGGGCTACTACATTCTTACAACAAGTTGAAAAGTTTAAAATTTTTACTTCATGAGTAAATTTGACTCGTGGAAATCTTTCATCATGTTGAAAGATTTTCATGAGTTAACAAGTTTCCCAAGTACCTGCCGTTAGCGTTACGAGTTCCGACATTCCCGTTAATTCCACGTGATTACCACGAGTTTGATTTGTTTTAAACTCGGGATCACTCGCGGGTGGACTCGCACCGTGAAACAGGACCATTAATTGACAAAGCAAACTCTTAAGCAGTTCACCAATTCCCCATCAAAATCGGACTATAACTTATCTGAGCCGCGAGTTACAAATAGTGTTCCCTCATTCATCAATCGCGTTATATTCAAACTGTGACATGGGAACAGTTGTTACAGCAAAACAACCTGTACATCACATATTCATAGACATAGCAGTCTGTCCCAACAGGAACAAATGCTCTCTGTTTCCTACCTACATATCCATGCTGAACACTGCACCTCCGTGGCATCAGGAACTGCATCCCGTGCCAAAGTGATTACAAATATATTCCCCATAGTCAACTGATAAAATTAAGAAGAGGATCGGAAGAAAGGTCTCTACCCAAATCTATGTTCTCCAGAAATGCTGCCTGACCCGCTGAGTTACTCCAGCACTTTATATCTATTCTTGATAAAATTAAAATATTGAACCAGTGTGCAGTTACAGAAGAGAGAAATCATTATTTATTTGCCAGCAATTTAAAAAGTAGTAAATAAGGTGACCTTGTTTTTACATTTCTAAACAATGGAAGAAAAGTCACCATAAATCCATTCACTGAAATATTTACTGAAGCGTCGCTACGGCTAAATATCATGACATGATCCTTGAAAACCTGCGTATGTCAGGAAGTGGGAGAATGTTTAAAACTTCCTCCACTATGAAAAGCAAAACATGGTTTAAAATGCAATGAATATGAACAGGAGTCGGAGAAGTACCTGGCTTAGTTTTTCCAGCAACGTCTGTTTGCATTTACTGACTTCCAGCATCTATTGCAAGTTTCTTCTGCATCAAGATCTGCGGGGGATGATGTAACATTATAGACACACACAGAGTGGGAGCGAGTGGGTAAATCACCATCCACCAAAAAACTTAACAAAACCAGCCACATAACTTCTGTGGCTGCAAGTGATCAGAGGCTGGATAAACTCTGGCAAGTGGTTCTTCACCATTGCCACTGCCTTTCCAAAGCCTTCCCTTCATCTCCGAGGAACGGGTTCAAGAAGGTAATGCAACACTTTCCGCTTGCCCTGGATGATACCAGATCCATATGCAAGACGCCCAACATCATTCAGGATGAGGTTTCCCTTCTTAACCTAAATAGGCCCACTCTCAGGTTCGAGAAAAAACCTCCTCCCACTCCAGTTTTTAGTAGCGATGTGACTGATGAAATTGGGAAACACAGACTGTTCCACAAATGGGAGGAGTGACTCTGCAGGGGTCAGGTGTGTAGCTTGCAAGGTGGTGTATTCATTTTGTTGCTCCTCAAGTTTGCCCCGCCATTCAATATGACCATTGCTGATCTACTGCAGGCCTCGACTCCTCGCCTCTGCCAGTTCCCCATAACCATCAATGCCCTGATCTTTCAATAATAAATCTACTCCACTTTAAGTTGAGCTATAGAGACACACAGCCTAGAGAGGCCCTTCAGCCCACTGAGTCCACCTGACCATCAGCCCACCCCTTTACACTAATCTGACATTAACCCCATTTTTATTCAATACAATACAATATTTATTACATGTCATTTGAACCTCAGTGAGGCTCAAATAAAACTCTGTTTCCACAGCCATACAAACTAAGACAATTCCTACAGGCATACAAACAATTCAATTTACACAAACATCCATCACAGTGAATCTCCTCCTCACTGTGTTGGAAGGCAGTCTTTTCTCTCCCCTGGATCATTTCTCTCCCGATGTCGAAGCCCCAGGCGGGCAATCGTAAGTCCCACGGCCATTTAAGGCCACGCCGGGCGATGTATGGCCCCTCTCCAGGGCCAAAAGTCAGAAAGTGATTAATGACGGTTCTCCCCACATTCTCATCGTCACACCCACCCACCCCTCCCCCAGGTTTTACCACTCATCGACCTGCACACCAGGCCCAATTTATCGCAACCAACTACCCTACCAACCCACTCTGCTTTGGGATGGGAGGAAACCCAAGGGAAAATATGCAAACTCCACACAGACAGAACGCGAGGACAGAATTAAACTGAGGTCTCTGGAACTGTGAGGCAGCAGCTCTGCCAGTGGCACCCCTTCTCCACAGCCCAATGCTTTTTTTAAAAGTTTTTTTTTTCATTTTATGAAGCACGTCTTAATATGTCTTGTCATGTTTGAACATTTTTGGACTGTTTGTCTTCTGAAAGGTTTCGGAAGCTATAGTTTGCTTTTATTTTATTTTTTATGGATTTGCTCAAATTTAGAAAGGGAAGAAATAAGCTTCAGGCATTTTATGAATGTTCATTGGTGCCAGATGTTGACAGCTGGCCAGGATGGTTGGATGAAGTGGGGGAATGACTATTTTGTTCAGGGGATTTCTAAGAAAAATTCATACCATAAGCAGAGAAAAAGCGCCTTGCTGTTGGGTTTTGTGTGATGTTAGTTATAAAGGAAGTTGGTAGTTGTTTAATGAACTCCACTGAGTGACCCAGGGCCAACCCAGGGTCACTTAATGGGGCACAATGGTGCAGCTAGTAGAGCTGCTGCCTCATAGCCCCAGTGTCCTGGGTTCAACCCTGACCACCGGTTGATTGCCTGTGTGGAGTTTGCACCTTCTCAAGGTGACTGCGTGCGTTCCCTCTTTTGTGTGTTAACTGGCCACCACAACTTGTCCCCAGTGTGCAGATGAGTGTAGAAACTGAAAGGAGATGATAGGAATGTGGGGAGAAGAGGGTGGGATCAGTGTAGGAATGGTATAATATCAGGCGATCGATGGCTAGTACGGACTTGATGAGGGAAGGACCTATTTCCATGCTGTGATTCGAAAACCATAAAAAATCCACCTCCAAAATCATCTGAGCATCCTTGTGATTGAGGCAGTGCAGCGTAGGTTCATGAGATTGATCCCTGGGATGGCAGGACTGTCATATGAGGAAAGATTGAAAAGACTAGGCTTGTATTCACTGGAGTTTAGAAGGATGAGGGGATATCTTATAGAAACATATACAATTATAAAAGGACTGGACAAGCTGGATGCAGGATAAATGTACCCAATGTTGGGCGAGTCCAGAACCACGGGCCAGAGTCTTAGAATAAAGGGGAGGTCATTTAAGACTGAGGTGAGAAAAAACTTTTTCACCCAGGGTTGTGAATTTGTGGAATTCCCTGCCACAGAGGGCAGTGGAGGCCAAGTCACTGGATGGATTTAAGAGAGAGTTAGATAGAGCTCTAGGGGCTAGTGGAGTCAAGGGATATGGGGAGAAGGCAGGCACGGGTTATTGATAGGGGACGATCAGCCATGATCACAATGAAT
This sequence comes from Leucoraja erinaceus, assembly GCF_028641065.1. Classification (NCBI taxonomy): domain Eukaryota; kingdom Metazoa; phylum Chordata; class Chondrichthyes; order Rajiformes; family Rajidae; genus Leucoraja; species Leucoraja erinaceus. Next base: position 21,350,887 of record NC_073381.1, on the reverse strand, counting down.
GGCGGTGCTGGCTCGAAGGGCCGAATGGCCTCCTCCTGCACCTATTTTCTATTGCCTATGTTTCTATGAGCAGAACGTAAAATGACAACAATCTGCTAATGACATTGGGTGGCGAATCTGTGGAATTCATTGCTACAGAAGGCTGAGGAGGCCAAGTCTTTATTACAAAATTACAATTTTATCTTTATTACAAAAGTCTTTATTACAAAATTCTTAAGGGGTTGCACAGGCTAGATGCAGGAAGATTGTTCCCAATGTTGGGGAAGTCCAGGACAACGGGTCACAGTTTAAGGATAAAGTGGAAATCCTTTAGGGCTGAGATGAGAAAAACATTTTTTACACAGAGAGTGGTGAATCTGTGGAATTCTCTGCCACAGAAGGTAGTTGAGGCCAGTTCATTGGCTATATTTAAGAGGGAGTTAGATGTGGCCCTTGTGGCTAAAGGGATCAGGGGGTATGGAGAGAAGGCAGGTATAGGATACTGAGTTGGATGATCAGCCATGATCATACTGAATGGCGGTGCAGGCTCGAAAGGCCGAAAGGCCTACTCCTGCACCTATTTTCTATGTTTCTATGCTTCTAAGTCAATGGATATTTTTAAGGCAGAGATAGATAGATTATTGATTAGTATGGATGTCAGGGATTATGGGGAGAAAACGGGAGAATTGGATTCGGAGGGAGAGATAGATCAGCCATGATTGCATGGCAGAGTAGGCTTGATGGGCCAAATGGCCTAATTCTGCTCCTATCACTTATGAACTTAGTAGGTATGTAGCAGTCCGTGAACTGTGATGACATGGTCACCCCAACACATAGCAGCAGTAAGGGGAGGTCATGTTGTATTGTAAGTCCCCATGTGAAGATGAAGTTGCTTGCCCAACCAAAGCATAGCCAACCAAAGCACGCATGCAATGTTTACATTGTCCTACATTACATCATTAGCACAGTGGCGAAACGGTAGAATTGCTGCCATACCGTGACAGAGACTTGGGTTCAATCCCGACTACTGTTGCGGAGTTTGCACATTCTCCCTGTGACCACGTGAGTTTTCTTTGGGTGCTCCGGTTTCCTCCTGCACTTCAAAGACATGCAAGTCTGTGGGTTAATTGGCCGGTAAATTGTAAGATTGTCCCTAGTGTGTAGGTTAGTGTATGGGGTGATTACTGGTCGGCACGGACCCGGCGGGCTGAAGGGCCTCTAAAGTCTAAAGGCAGCTCCCACTGCGCCCCATTCCATCGCCACTACTTTCCCACTTCCGTATCCAGTTCCAAAGTAGAAGGGTAGGTGCTGCTACCAGAAACTGGAGGTGCAGGTCCTGCATGAATAGTATCAGACCATTCAGCTCCCCGAGCCTGTATCCCCATTCAATACCAACATGCTTCCTCGGTTCCCCTCTCCTATCTTTGTTCCAAATACCTTGACACTCTGCTCCATCCTGGACCTGAAATGTTCACTCCATTTCTCCCTCCACCGATACTGCCTGACTTGCTGAGAATCCGTGATGATTTCCAGCATCCACAGTTTTTTGTTTAATGACCCATCCTTCCCTTCTGTTGGTCATCTCCAACCTCCACAAATTCATTAGACAAATAAACTAATGCTAGAATCTTGAGCAAAATGTGCGAATCTCTGGATGACATGGATAGGTGACGTTTCAGGCCTGGACTCTTCTTTGTAACCCAATGGTTCAGGCAGTATCTTGGAGAACATGGATAGGTGACATTATGGGTCAGGATCCTTCTTCAGGCTTCTGAAAAAGGGTCCTGGCCTGAAACGTCGCCTATCCATGTTCTCTAAAGATACTGCCTGACTCGTAGAGTTACTCCAGTAAATTGTGTTTTTTTGCATCTGAAATTCATTCATTACAATTCCCCATAAATTGTAATGAATGCTACATTTGTGGTTTCTTTCAGTGAAGAAAATTGGCAATTCTGATTGCAGCCACAGCACCTTTAAAAAGTTCTTCATTAGTTGTAAAGCACTTAAAAACATTGCGATGCAATAAAAGCTGACAAAAAAGGTACATTCTTTTAACCAGCTCACACTTTGTTTCCAATTTCAGACATCATGAGTGGTTTCATCAATGTCAATTGACACGCAATTGACAAGAGCAGCTACTGCAATCTTGAGGTATTATTAAAGCAGGACCACTTGTAAGAGCATGCACCTTCGCAGTAACCTTGTGACACTATGGACACTCAAGCAACTGATAATGCTAAGGATGCTCCTCCAAAGGCATTGTGCATACTCCAGTGTTAGAAAAAACAGAGACCCACATCTGCAACCCTCTTCCTCATCATTGCAAATCAGAATACTTAGTTACTAATCCCAAGGAACAGGATGTTCTAGCCAAAATAATGAATTACTTTCTGCTTAAGAAACAAAGCAAAAGATCAGGAATGGATTATCTAAACTAATCAGTGAAAATAGATAATGTTGCACCGCAGGGAATTCAAGAGGAAATTTAGGTCATTTAAACTCAACATTCCAAGTATTGTTATTAGTAAATACTAATAGTTGTATTAATAAAACATTTACAAAGCTTGACTCACTATAATCTCACCGATTCAAAGCCACAGGGATAGAACAATGGAAATGGCATGATCCAAACCAAAAATAATGTGTATGAGCAAACTAACAAGAACTATAAAAATCGCACCCAAAAAAAATATTTTCTTGGTATGGACATGCTTGATGGAAAAACGGAAATTATGTAGATACTAATCATTAAGTGGTACATGTGCACAAGACTGTTATTTGAGATTCCACCCCATCCCACGGCAACCTAACAGTCTGTGGTCTCCACCACTGTTACAATAAAGCCTGACACAAGCTTGAAGAACAACACATCATCTCCTGTTTGAGCATCTTGCAGCCTAAACTTAGTGCTGAATCCTACAGCTTCAGGTGACTTGTTTTCTGTCCTCCTGATCTGCATTTTGCAACTCCTGCATATTCTCACTCTCTAACTGCTCCCGCCTCACTCATTGACCAGAAAACCTTGTCCATGGCTCATCCCCACCGCCACCATGTTTGTATCCTATTAGAGACATATCTCCCTCTCTACACCTTAACAACATTCTTTTATCTCCTTCCAGGTTGCGACAAAGGGTCTTCCACAAGAAATGTTTCTCCTGCCACAGATCCGGCCTGATCTGCCGAATATTTCAAGCATTTTCGGCTATTATTTTAAATTTTCAGCTTGTGCATTTTTTTTTTAAATGTTTAATCGTGACTGCCTTTTGGTCAGGCAAAACGCTGGCCAGCAAACATTAAACGGTCATTTACTCACTTCTAACGCCCATCATGCAAAATGTTCTAATAAGCTTCTTTTCGGCTATTGTTGATGAGAGGGATAGACAGAGTTGACGTGGATAAGCTTTTCCCACTGAGAGTAGGGAAGATTCAAACAAGGGGACATGACTTGAGAATTAAGGGACAGAAGTTTAGGGGTAACATGAGGGGGGACTTCTTTACTCAGAGAGTGGTGGCTGTGTGGAATGAGCTTCCAGTGAAGGTGGTGGAGGCAGGTTCGTTTTTATCATTTAAAAATAAATTGGATAGTTATATGGACGGGAAAGGAATGGAGGGTTATGGTCTGAGCGCAGGTATATGGGACTAGGGGAGAATACGTGTTCGGCACGGACTAGAAGGGTCGAGATGGCCTGTTTCCGTGCTGTAATTGTTATATGGTTATATATGGTTTTATTTTTAACCCCAGGTCTTATTCCACGATTTGAATAATAAACATGGCAAAAGTATTTGTGGAGGTAGTTCGAAGGATATCCAGGCCTCTTTATTTTCTCCCTCAGTGCTTTGCTATTTGTTTAAATAAACTAAGGCTCTTATATCATAATCGCAATATTATCTTTGTAAATTAAAAAATGAAGGCATTTATCACCAGCAAACATGTAGTAAGTGCAATAATATTAAAAGCAGTTAGAGTATTTCTTTCCTGGGCAACATGTTTCATATAATGCAACTTTCCACATTCTTACAAACATGACAGACGAGGGCAAAATACTCTAACTGCTTTTAATAATATTACACTTACTACATGATTGCCAGTGAAAATGCCTTTATTTTTATGATTATCTTATTTCTCAACAGGCACGGCACTCAGTAATTGAGGAACCGTTAAGAACCCAGTCATAAAATACATACCTGTCGTAAAAACAGAACCCAGTCCACAAAGCAGCAGGATAAAAATGACAGCGCAAGTAACCATTAACAATAAAAACATGATACCCAAGAACTTATTGTCCAATTTCAAACCATGCTCAAAAAACATATAAATAATTAATGTTATATCTTCCTCAGTGGATTATTTACATTGAGATGTAGATTTTCACAGTAAACATTATCAACCCAAGCTTTCCTGGGATTTTCAAAGTTTAAACAAGCTACCCATCACTATGTTTACCACATGTCCAGTTTATTGCCATGAGACTGCTGGAGATGTTTTCCAAGTTCTTTTACTTGGCCAGATGTCACAGATTCCAGAGTGAAGTGAAATGAAGGCAGTCCCCTTCACATGACCTCTTCTTTATGTTTGTTTAATGAACCACCAGTGTTAAAGTATACAGGCCAGTCATTGCTGAATATCCTCACTCTCCAGCTCATTTTTGCCAGCAATGGCCCAAACTGCTGACTTAGTTGAACTGTAGACCCATGGCCTGTATTTCAAGTGATTCCTCTCACTCTGGGCTTTTAACTGTTGTTTGCATTGGCAACAAAAATGCGCCGGGTCTGGTTTGTGCTCTGTGCTTCCGCTCCCTGCTTTCACTAACATCAGCAAAGGATATTGTACGAGGCATATTTTGTGTCGTGTAAACTCAAACCACCCTTGCAAGGTTCAAACGCTAATTGACATTGGTTGGCCAATTCAGTCGATGGTTCTCCAAACTAGTTTCAATGACTCCATTCTTACTATTATTTATTTTTCCACAAATTCCAAAGTGAAATGAATGAACTTCAGTGGATATTGCGGTTGGATTAATAAAATAAAATATAACATTTTAAATAGCTACCATAGTAAGTACCTTAATTGCCAAGTGGCTGCTCAAAACTTAGGCTTATTTATAGTTTGTGTTATTCTTCATCTCAACCAGCAGGCACCATTATGCTGAATCTTTTCCTACAAATACATACTCTATATTATATTTTCCACACTGGATTGCTATAATTGTACCTTGTAGTTAATGATGAACAGTTGTGATTCTCCCTAACTTGCTGTGTATGGGTGATATAGTTCGTTTTCCACATCATTCACTTCAACGTATTCCAAAATAGCACCCCACACAGGCAATATAATCCACTGCCGTTATATATTATTTTACAAACTTGCTCTTTAATTAAATAGTCCACCCGAGTACAGTCGTCACAGATCTACATTCTGTTCATTGGTAGTCCTGACTTCTTATTTGAATGAAACTCCGACTATTCGGAAATCCCGATGTTTCAGCATCTGGCCCACCTGGTGACATTTCCTCCATTCCCTTTCAACTTACCGGGGCCCCACTTCGCACCATCCCTTTAAACTTACCAGCCTCACTGGAAAATCTATTATATTGCTGTTTACCAATCAATGAACTGAATTAGTAGTGTGTAGGAAGGAGATGTAGATGCTGGTTTATACCGAAGATAGACACAAAGTGTTAGAGCAACTCAGTGGGTCAGGTAGCAACTCTGGAGAAAAGAAATAGGTGACGTTTCAGGTCGGAACCCTTCTTCAGACTGCTAATAAGAAGTTCTAATAGATAGCTAGAATGTTGCCTGGGTTTCAACAACTAAGTTACAGAGATAGGTTGAATAAGTTAGGTCTTTATTCTCTGGAGCTCAGAAGGTTAAGGGGGGACTTGATAGAGGTCTTTAAAATGATGAGAGGGATAGACAGAGTTGATGTGGACAAGCTTTTCCCTTTGAGAATAGGGAAGATTCAAACAAGAGGACATGACTTCAGAATTAAGGGACAGAAGTTTAGGGGTAACATGAGGGGGAACTTCTTTAATCAGAGAGTGGTGGCGGTGTGGAATGAGCTTCCAGTGGAAGTGGTGGAGGCAGGTTCGTTGGTATCATTTAAAAATGAATTGGATAGGCATATGGATGAGAAGGGAATGGAGGGTTATGGTATGAGTGCAAACAGGTGGGACTAAGGGAAAAAAAGTTGTGTCGGCACGGACTTGTAGGGCCGAGATGGCCTGTTTCCGTGCTGTAATTGTTATATGGTTATATGGTTTATATGGTTATAGCACATTCAATAGTCTGGAAAATCCGACAGTCTAACATCACCATAGTAGAAACAAGGAACTGTGCTGTAATTGTTATATGGTTATATGGAACTGTTTGAAGGAGAGTTTCCGAAGAAGGATTACTTCTTCAAAGTACCTTGAGGAGATTTTGCAATGGAATAGTCAATTGTGGAAACAAGGAGCTGCAGAGTAATTGCTGGAGTAAATCAGTGGGTCAGGCAGCATCTCTGTAGAACATGGATAGGTGATGTTTCAGGTCGGGACTGTTCTTCAAATTGACTGTGGGAGGGAAGGGGAAGGAAGCTTTGAAGGGAGGATGGGCAGAACAAAGTCTGGCAGGTAAGACTGGTGGGAGAACTAGGAAGGGGGAGGGGATGGAGAGAGAGGGAAAGCTAGGCTATTTGAAGTTAGATAAGTCAATGTTCATACTGCTGAGGTGTAAGCTACCCAAGCAAAATATCTCCAATTTGCGCTGGGCCTCATTGACAATGGAGGAGGCCCAGGACAGAGAGGTCAGATTGGGAATGGTAAGGGGAGTTAAAATGCTGAGCAACCGGGAGATCAGGTAGGTTAAGGCGGACTGAGCGGAGGTATCCAGTGAAATGATTGCCGAGCCAGTGTTTGATCTCGCCAATGTACAAATGTTGACAACTGGAACAGTGGATACAGTAGATGAGGTCGGAAGAGGTGCAAGTGAACCTCTGCCTCACTTGAAAAGACTGTTGGGGTCCTTGGATGCAGTCGAGGGGAGAGGAATAGGGACAGGTGTGGTGATATTGACCAAATTAAAGACACTATAAAATGGAGGATCCCTGCATAAGTATGATTTCTTAACCTTTGTCAGTGGTAAAAAAACAGGCTGTGGATGGCTCCGGCCAGTCTGAGCCTCAGATTGATATGCAGTACGGTGAAAGATCCAGGTGTTCTCCTAATTTCCTCCTAATTGGTAATATGTATTAAAAGTCTGCAAAGAAACTTAAATGAATTGCTTTGATTGGATTGCTGCAAAGGGATTGTAAATGATGTAAATAATGTTGCAAGATAGTTACCCTGCTGTTTGTTGATTGGCCAGAGTGTTCAGCCCTGGCAGAATTGTTTGTGTTCCAGGGTAAATGTTGCATTATTTAGTTAACCTGACTTCCTTCCAGAAGCTTCTGTAAGAAACATTGTTTAAGACTCTCTGTAATTGGGTTGGAGAACTGTCAATAATGTGTTGATATGCATGATTGGATTGTTTGGGAAACCACCCCTATGTGGTTCGGCCCCTCAAGGTCTGTGGACCTATAAAAGGTAACCCCCATTTTAGATCGGTGTCGATCTTCTGGAAGAGCGCTTGGGACTGCGTGACCTTTTGGGCAGTGTCTGCTTCCACTGAAGTGCTTGGCCAGGCAGAGACAAGGATCGAACCCGCGGTGGTTAGGTATCGTATAGGGGAATTTGTGTTCATTCTAAAAATAAAGTTTAGTTGGTCCAGTGCATGAGTCAGTGTTTTTGCTGAACTAGACTAGGGGGTAAACTTTGGGAGCCTATTTCCGGGTGTTGCATCACCTGCGGTTGCAGGGGAAAGTACCTCGGGAGGGGGTATTTTGGATGGGCAGGGACAAGTTGACCAGGGAGTTGCGGAGGGAGCGGTCTCTTCGGAAAGCAGAAAGGGGTGCAGATGGGAAGATATGGCCAGTATTGGGATCCCGTTGGAGTTGGTGAAATATGTTGGAGGATTATATGCTGTATGCGACGGCTGATGGGGTACAATGTGGACTCTGTCCTTGTTGCGAATGGAGGGATGGGGAGCAAGAGCGTAGCTGTGGGATATCAAGGAGGCCCTAGTGAGAGCCTCATCTATAATGGAAGAGAGGAACCCCCATTTTCTAAAGAATGGGGACATCTCCGATGATCTGGTATGGAAAACCTCATCCTGGGCACAGATGTGGCATAGACAGAAGGAATTGGGAGTAGGGGATAGAGTCTTTAATAGATATTCCTAGGTAATAGGCTCATACAGGTGAGGAGTGTTTTTGATATGAGTATTGGTATGCTGGATTATTGGAATGTTATGACATTTTTAGGACACAACATGAAGGGTCTTGTCCAAGGATTCATCATGGGCTAATGCTTGAAGCCCATTTTGATTTTAAGCAAATTTTGTATGCGTGCAGTTTGCACATTCTCCCTCCGACCGTGTAGGTTTCCTTCGAGTCCTCTGGTTTCCTCCCACATCCTAAAGGCATGCTGGTTTATAGGTTTGTTGGCTCTGTAAAAATTGCCCCCAGTGTAGATAAGAAAATTGGTTAATCAATTGTCACCATAGTCTTGGTGGGCTGAAAGGGTTTTCTCAATGCTGTATCTTTCAATCAATCCAGTCTGGTTGATAGCAGCAAATGTAGAACCAACTGAGAACAGAACGTGGATTTCCCTGGTTTCAGTAGCTCGAAAGGCCATCAGGGGACGTCATTTAGAGTAGTAAGCGGTGGGTGTGAAGAATGGCAAACCATTTAACAATGACTGACCGGGTTAAAAGAAACAAAAGTCTGACTTTTGAAAAAAAGAGATTATTATCTTTCCATTGCTTTTGTTCTGTAAAAATGCAATAGATTTTCTAGCTAAATTTTTGACGATTAATTTGCAAACCACATTTCCTTTTCTTCACTTTTACCTTGATAACCAAATTATGTACATTTGATGGACTGCTGTTGAAAGCTTTTCGCTAACTTCGACTTACAGGTTTTGAAACATCTTGAGACAGGATAAAGTTGTAGAATGTGCATCATATCCATTTAAACAGTGCCCTTGTCATTTTCTGATAGCGATCTGCTCTGAAGATCACTCAACAGGCAGCCACTGGGGCTTCACAGGCACGTTCCCCACATCATGTTGCTCTTGCTTGTGTTGGTTGGGTTGGAGGAGGGTGGTGCACTAAAGCTCACTTGGACTGAAGCTCACAATGTCAAACATTTCCACAGTGAGACGAAGAAAGATGGCTTCCCAATCTAAGGTCTTCGTAGAACGTAGAACTGAACATCACGGTTCTGATCAGAACGGGTGTCAAGGGTTATGGGGAGGAGGCAGGAGAATGGTGTTAGGAAGGAGAGATAGATTAGTCATGATTGATGGGCGGAGTGGACTTGATGGGTCGAGTGGCCGAATTCTACTTCTATCACTTACAACGTTATCACAAGAACAGGTCCTATGACCCACAAGGTCTGTCCCAAACATGTTGCTAAGACCATGACCAACTGTTTTCTGCCTGCACATAATCCATATCCCTCCATTCCCTAGTATATCCACGTGCCTGTCCAAAAGTCTTAAATGCCACTGTCATATCTGCCTCAACCACCACACTCCGGCAGCATGTTTCAGACGCTCACCACCCTCTAGATAAGAGAACTTGCCCCGCATATCTCCTTTAAACCTTTCCACCTTAAAGCTATGCTCTTTAGTATTTGATTTTCCCACCCTAGGAAAATTGTCTACCCTATCTTTTGCCTCCCCTTCACTCTTCCCCCATGTTGGACAGAGAAGGCAATCTCACCAAGCACTGACCCTAGAGACTCATCCGAGATCATCAGATGGCAAGTCAGTTGTGTGCCTTGACTTCATGCATGTAGGTAAATTAAAAATTACAAATAAAAACTGCAGATGGCTGAAGCCTGAAATAAAACTACATAAAATGAGGGGAATACTCAGCAGATCAGGCAGCATCAGTGGGAAGAGAAACCCGGGCTAACCTATCACGTGGGAGACCGCTTATCTTGAAAATAAACTTCAGACAAATCTTTGTAAAGTCCTCGGCTTTCTGATAAAAACAATCAGACAGTTCGGGAAAGGATGGTAGATCAGAAATGTTAGATTTCTGAGATTGGCAGAGGGACAAGGGAGACTCGGGTACAGAACGTTTCTTAGGAGGCATTTATGGAAAGATGTCATCTGTGATCTTGTTATCTTCCAGTTTGTGCGGTCTTTCCATTTGCGCTAAAACGGTTCTCGATAGCGCTACGAATTTTCGCCAGTTCACTCCTACGCTGTGATTGCACCGTTTCGTTCCGACCGGTTGAATGTCGTTAAAGTTAGCGAGGTTTAAAAAATCTTAAAAACAGCGCATGCGCAGATCGATCTCTTCTCCTGCCGTTCAACGCCGCGCAAATTAAATCTCTTTCCCTGTCACTCACCGGGACGGTCCACCCCTTCCTGTGCCATCGCGTCTTTACTAGAGCTGAGGATGGCCAGTGGAGGTTTCCAATTTTTGGAGGGACCCGAAGTAGCACAGCCCCAAGCAGCCCAGCCCCAGGCAGCACAGCCCCAAGCAGCCCAGCGTTGAAGACACGTCGGAGACCCTGCCCAGCCCAGCCTAGCATGGAAGATCCAGCCCAGCCCAGCCGGAGACCCAGCCCAGCCGGAGACCCAGCCCAGCCGGAGACCGTAGTAGGACATGTCGCTAATGTCACCAAACAGAAAGTGGAGACTCTGATCCCAGCCGAGAAAGACCAGCAACCAGCGCCCGCTGTGAGTCCCCATCGCACCGCCAATTCCAGTCACTACCACTATGGTCCCCCTCGCTGGCTCCTCCCCCAGTCCCCTGTGATGCCACCCTCTCACATGGCTCTTCCCCCATCTTTTCTCCGAGCTCACTCCTCCCCCCCACCACACACACCACCCTCCCCCAACAACTCCCCCTGCCCACACCCCCCTCCCCCCCACAGCACCCCTCCACCCACACCCCCCCCCCCCATCCCTCCTCCTGCCCACACCCCCTCCCCCCCACAGCACTCCCCCATCCACACACCCCCCCCCCCCACATCCCTCCTCCTGCCCACACCCCTCCCCCCCACCCACACACCCTTCCCCCCCACACACACACCCCCCCACAACACACACCCCCTGCCACACACACCCCCCTCCCTCACCCACCCCCCTCCCACACACACCCCCCTCCCTCACGCAACCCTCCTACCCCCTCCCACACCTCCCACCCACGTATACACCTCCTCCCCTGACACACACCCCTCCCCATTACCCCCCCCCCCCCACACCACCATCTCACCCCTACACCTTCCCATCCACACACACCTCTCTTCCCCTCCCACCCCACACCCCTCCTCTCCTCCCACTACACAACCCCCCACCACACACCCCACTTCCACCCCCCTCTCCTCCTCCCCTCCCACACATGAAGAGGAGGGGGAGGGAGTGCTCGGGGATGAGGGGAAATGAGCTGTGCCTGCGCAGTTAGGGGCTATGAATGAGTGGTGGAATATTGTGTTGGGGAATGGGTTGGATTGGGTGAGCAGGCCACCCGTGTGACTGGGACCCAACAGGTCCAACTTAGTATTGTGGAAGCTAATTCCAACCTATCACCATGACCTGCTTTGAAAAGCTTTTAATTAAGAAAGCAGCTGCTGTTCTAACTTTGTCAGAACTTTTTGATGCCTAAGCCCACACTCATATTCCCAAATCACATTGTGGGCATCGTAAGGTTTACAGACTTTGCAGGTAGAATGAAAAACGAAACAACCATCTCCACACTGTCGGCATTGGATCCCACCATTACTGTACAACCCTTCTGCACCACCCTTCACCACCATCACACAACCCTTCCCCACCACGCCCCAAACCCTCTAACACTTCCCCAACCACCCTCCTCCTCCTCCTCCCTCCACCCCTCATCAATCCCAACACTAGCTAAATCCCGAGCGAGGAATTAAATCTGTCATTTTCACACTTTACCCTTCCACATCTCTAGTCTCCCTCTCCCCTCACTCTCAGCATGAAACATAGAAACATAGAAATTAGGTGCAGGAGTAGGCCATTCGGCCCTTCGAGCCTGCACCGCCATTCAATATGATCATGGCTGATCATCCAACTCAGTATCCCATACCTGCCTTCTCTCCATACCCTCTGATGCCCTTGGCCACAAGGACCACATCTAACTCCCTCTTAAATATAGCCAATTAACTGGCCTCAACTACCCTCTGTGGCAGAGAGTTCCAGAGATTCACCACTCTCTGTGTGAAAAAAGTTATCCTCATCTCGGTTTTAAAGGATTTCCCCCTTATCCTTAAGCTGTGACCCCTTGTCCTGGACTTCCCCAACATCGGGAAGAATCTTCCTGCATCTAGCCTGTCCAACCCCTTAAGAATTTTGTAAGTCTCTATAAGATCCCCTCTCAATCTCCTAAATTCTAGAGAGTATAAACCAAGTCTATCCAGTCTTTCTTCATAAGACAGTCCTGACATCCCAGGAATCAGTCTGGTGAACCTTCTCTGCACTCCCTCTATGGCAATAATGTCCTTCCTCAGATTTGGAGACCAAAACTGCACGCAATACTCCAGGTGTGGTCTCACCAAGACCCTGTACAACTGCAGTAGAACCTCCCTGCTCCTATACTCAAATCCTCTTGCTATGAAAGCCAACATACCATTCGCTTTCTTTACTGCCTGCTGCACCTGCATGCCTACCTTCAATGACTGGTGTACCATGACATCCAGGTCTCGCTGCATCTCCCCCTTTCCCAATCGGCCACCATTTAGATAATAATCTGCTTTCCCGTTTTTGCCACCAAAATGAAGAAAGGTCTCAACCCGAAACGTCACCCATTCCTTTTCTCCGGGGATGCTGCCTGACCCGCTGAGTTACTCCAGTATTCTATATCTATTTTTGGTGTAAACCAGCATCTGCAGTTCCTTCCAACACATTAAATCTTTCTAGTTGCTCTGCGGTCCTGCCACCCTTTGATAGTGCTATCAAGAACAGAAAGGTTACATAAGGGTTACATTGCAAGACCTTGAGTGATCTGGACCAAATCATCAGGTGACACGAGTTCAAATCCCGCTCTGGGGTATTTAAATCCAGCCAATTAAATAATTGAAGAATTATTTTAAAAAACATTGGCATTACAATAGAGCTCAGGAAACTATCAGATGGCGATTTTAAATTATGGTTCATTAGTGTATTTTTGAGAAGTAAATCTTCCCGACCTCCCACGTTCTCCCCGACAGTGAATCCAAGCTTGTGTGTCTGCCAAAATAGTCCAACTAGCCGCACAACTCCAGAGCATTTAGACGTTGCCTATCAATGCCGCCTTGCCGATGACACCATCTCTTGAGGACAATTAGGGAGTTAATTCGTCCGGATGTGCAGAAATTATAATTTTGCTTTCAAACTTCGCTGTGGGAGTGAGGATTAGGGACTGGAGGTTTTTTTTTACATTTGGTATTTAGCCCCCAGTCCTTCCTTATTCAATTGATGGTTAAATATTGTCTGAGACTGTTCAGAGCAGTAATGACATTCACACCATTATATAATGAAGCAGGGACAACGTGAAAGATTATGATTATACCGTTCACTTTGTGCGGCGTAATGTAATATTTTCGTTCTACTATTGCGGTCTAACTAATGAAGTTACCGCGTCCTGCAACAGTCAAAAGAAGCGGCATTGCAAGGAGAAAGCTGGGGAGAGAGAGAGTTATTGACTGACTGGCACCTTTGTGCATCTAGCTCCCACTGTCAGACAATACCGGTTGCCGGAGGGACAGGTTGCCAGAGATGGGTGCAGAAGGGGGGAGAGCGGCGTCGCTACATCGCATCCATCAGTACATTGGACAGTGGATCTCACACACTGCAAAGTTGCCGCGGCCCCCCTGTCATTTATACCGCTACACCACAAAACCTTGTCATCAGCCCAGAGGGTTCAGGTGGCGGGCGCTCAGTTCAAGCACAATCCCTTTCTCTGGTATCGTGTTATCGTGGTTTTGTGTCGCACGGAGGGATCATGAACAGATCCCTTTCCCCCCGTCCGTCTGGCACTAACCCATCACCGCGGTTCAACCGTTTAGATCAACGAAGCGCAAGCCCTTAAGCGTCTATTTTACCCTGAACTTGGGCGCGGTGTGACTGACACATTCACACACATCACCGAGTAGATAAAGCTTTGTCTACTCGTTCACTTCAGATCAAAGATCATATGATCCTTGCTGCGGATGACTTCCCTGAAAAGTACTGTTTCACTCTTGGGGAAGGGCGGCTGTGAATGAGACCAAAAAAAAGCTCGCAAATAAAACGGCAATTTAAACTGCCAGGGCTGCTCTTTGCAGATGAAAGTCGTCCCCACTCCTTTAATATAGATCTTTCATGTACAGTTTGAGAGGAAGAGCCACACCGACGGAACAAAATGAATATCAAGCTTTCCGTGTAGGAAGGAATTGCAGATACTGATTTACACCGAAGATAGACACAAAATGCTGGAGTAATTACTCAGCGGGACAGGCAGCATCTCTGGAGTGAAGGAATGGGTGACGTTTCGGGTCGAGACCTTTCTTCAGAACTTCAAGCTTTCTGCTTCAATTGCAGTTAAACAACCTTCTGTTGTGAAGGCCTTTGGGCTACGCTAGGTGGCAATTATGTCATAATAAGTGTGAAATAAGTGTAAGTGTAATAATAAGTGTGAGGTGCAGGAGATTTCACGGAGTGTGATGGGAAGTTTGCAGAATAACGATGATGGTAGTTTTTGAATAAATGAGGCAGCAGCTGGTGGAACTACGCAGACCTCAGGAACTCTGGTTACACCGATGAAGTACTATTCCAACAACAAAGTTGTTCCAACGCCCTTAGAACTGACGTCCGTGGCAATGTCTTCCCACCCCCCCCCCCCCTGCAGAAATAGGGTGGGGGTGGGGCTATAGAAGCTCTCCCGCCCTGAGTATAAACACTTCTTCCTTCACTTCCCACACCAAAGTTCCAGACCTGTACTGAGAAAACTGATAATCCACTCGCTCCATCTTTCCTTTATTTATTCCAGAACAAGCTGCTAGATTTAAGTGACTTAAATTGCAGTCTCCCAATATTGATGAGCATTAGGTATCTGCAGGGTGACACTGTGGCACAGCGGTAGAGTTGCTGCCTTACAGTGCCAAAGACCCGGGTTCGATCCTGATTATGTGTGCTGTCTGTATGGTGTTTGTACATTCTCCCCATGACCTGCAAGTCTTTTATCCCGATGCTCCGGTTTCTTCCGTCTTCCAAAGACCTACATGTTTGTAGGTTAATTAGCTTGGTATAATTGTAAAATGTCCCTAGGATAGAAAGCATTAGTGTGCAGGGATCGCTGGTCTGTCCGGACTCGATGGGGCGAGGGGCCTGTTTCCGCGCTATATCTCTAAAACTAAAACAAAACTATAGGTGCTAAGTATTACACACAGCAATCAACATAGTCGCTGTACACTACATTGCCCTAGTTATACTGCAAGTAAACAGGCTCTTTGGCCCTAGTTATACTGCAAGTAAACAGGCTCTTCGGCCCACTGGCATTAAAAACCTGTCCCATACGTTCCTTTTAAATAATTCCTCCTTTTAACACAAAAGCTTTGCCCTCCAGTCCCTGTAACTTTCTTGTGAATTTTTACTGAATTCTTTCCAATTTAATGGCGTTTTCTCGCAAGCTCGGTGACCAGAACTGTACACAGTACTCCAAAAGTGGTCTTACCCATGCCTTGTGCAGCAGTTCCATGACATTGCAACTCAGTGCCCTGTTTCATGAAGGAATGCCACCCGTGCTGCCACTTCACGTACACTTGTATCCCTAGATCTCTGATATCCAATGCTGTTCAGGGCCTTACCATTTACTGTGTAAGTCCTGCCCTGGTTTAAATGCTGGACACAAAATGCTGGAGTAACTCAGCGGGACAGGCAGCATCTCTGGAGAGAAGGAATGGGTGACGTTTCGGGTCGAGACCCTTCTTCAGACTGATGTCAGGGGAGTGGACCAGACAGAGATGGAATGCAGTCGGAGACAGTGAGACTGGTGGGAGAACTGGGAAGGGGGAGGGGATGGAGAGAGAGGGAAAGCAAGGGCTATCTTCCCATCTCCACCCCTTTCTGCTTTCCGCAAAGACCATCCCCTCCGCAACTCCCTGGTCAAACTCTCACTGCCCTGATTATCTGCCTATTCAGCTAAACTTGGCCTTACCTGCAGAGCTACGTAGACATTGGCCAGAGCTTGCCCATATGTGTCATGGCAATGAACCGCCAGTGCATTTTTGGGAATTTCCTTCAGCACCGCTTGAAGCATTTCCTTCATGTCCCCAGGTGTACCAATTCCTGTTGTGTCTCCCAGGGAGATTTCATAGCAACCCATGTTGTACATTCTTTGTGCCACCTACAAAAACATAGGAATGAGTTACAACATCATATTTCACTCCACGTACCAAAATTAAACAACAGAAAAGTGCATAAAATCATGCTAGTAGTAGATCGGGCAGATGCACAGAGTTTCTTGCCCAGAGTAGGTGAATCGCGGACCAGAGGACATAGATTTAAGTTGAAGGGGAAAAAATTTAATAGGAATCTGAGGGATAGCTTTTTCACACAAAGGATGGTGGGTGGATGGAGAGAGCTCCCAGAGAAGGTGGTTGAGGCAGGGACTATCGCAAATTTTAAGAAACAATTAGATAGTTACATGGATAGGACAGGTTTGGGGGACATGGACCAAGCGCAGGCAGGTGAGACTAGTGTAGGTAGGACTGTTGGTCGGAGTGGGCAAGTTAGGCTGAAGGGCCTGTTTCCATGCTGTTTGTCTCTATGAAAGATTAAGTATTAAATTAAATGGTGTTATTTGGGTGCCCTTGATCCTGCCAATTACAAGATACTGCAATGAGTGGCACAGTGGTGCAGAGGGTAGAGCAGCTGCCCCACTATTCCAGAGACCCAGCTCCAATCCCTGATCTCCAATGCAGTCTGTGTGGAGTTTGCACATTCTCCCAGTGTCCGCATGGATTTCCTCTGAGTTGTTCTGGCTTCCTCCCACATCCCAAAAGACGTGCTCATTGACGGGTTAATTGGCTGCTGGTTGGTGAGGGGTAGAATCTGGAGGATATTGTTGATAATGTGAGGAGTATGTAATGGGTTAGAGAAGAATTCAGGTAAAATTGAGTGGCTGATGACTGATGCGGATTCAGGGGACCAACAGGTCTGTTTCTAGACCATCTTTCTCTATGACTCTATGCTGATTGAAAGGAAAGCTGTATCACTCTGAGGTCATTGGAGAAAAAAATGCAGTTATTGGACACCACATTGTTACACTTAAGCAACAACTGGCACTTCTGAACACCTCTCCACCCACATGTCAATGCACAAATTAATTTGAACAGTTTTGAACATCCTTTGAATTCTTACGGCAGACATCATCAACAGCAGGCATAGTAACAAAAAGTTTTTCCAATGAACAGGACAAATGCTTTTATTTTTTTACTCCAAATTGTTTACATCTATGTAATTTTAATTTATATGGGTAAAGACTGCATTAACCCAATCACCAGTATCACACTGATTGCACAGCTTACCTCTGCAACCTTGGCTGGTGGAATGGATCCTTCATATGGGCACCCTATTACACAAGACACATACCTATGGTTTAAACAAAAGTAAATGTTTAGTTTGCTTATTGAAATCAGAAACAAAAATATTTATGATATAAATAAAATAAAATCAGTGTGCAAAATCATGAGAGGAATAGAACGGGTACACGCACAGTCTCTTGCCCAGAGCAGGGGAATCGAGAACCAGAGGACACAGGTTTAAGGTGAGGGCTGAAACATTTAATAGCAACCTGAGGGGTAACTTTTTCACACAAAGGATGGTGGGTGTATGGAATGAGCAGCTGGAGGAGGTAGTTGAGGCAGGTACTATCACGGTTATTAAGAAACATTTAGACTGGCGCATAGATAGCACAGGTTTAGAGGGATATGGGCCATACACAGGCTGGTGAGAGTAGTGTAGATGGGACATGTTGGTCGGTGTGGGCAGGTTGGGCCGAAGGGCCTGTTCCTACACTGCATGACTGTATTATGTCTAGATTTAAATTAGAATCATACAATTATGTAGCATGAAAACAGGCCCTTTAACTAGTAAGTCTGCATCGATCATCAACCACCCAGTTACACTAATCCTATATTAATCACATTTTTTTTATTTAACCATATAACCATATAACAATTACAGCACGGAAACAGGCCATCTCGACCCTTCTAGCCCGTGCCGAACACGTATTCTCCCCTAGTCTCATATACCTGCGGTCAGACCATAACCCTCCATTCCTTTCCCATCCATATAACTACCCAATTTATTTTTAAATGATAAAAACGAACCTGCCTCCACCACCTTCACTGGAAGCTCATTCCACACAGCCACCACTCTCTGAGTAAAGAAGTTCCCCCTCATGTTACCCCTAAACTTCTGTCCCTTAATTCTCAAGTCATGTCCCCTTGTTTGAATCTTCCCTACTCTCAGTGGGAAAAGCTTATCCACGTCAACTCTGTCTATCCCTCTCATCATTTTAAAGACCTCTATCAAGTCCCCCCTTAACTTTCTGCGCTCCAAAGGATAAAGAATAAAGCCCTTATAATATATAAAGAATAAAGAATAAAGAATATTTCTTCCCATATTCTATCCAACTCTCCCAAAATTTTACTACTCGCTACATATTAGGGCCAATTAACCAACCAAACAGCTAGCGCTTGGGACAAGAGAGGAAATTGGACCACCCGTGGGAATTCCACATGGTCCATTGGGAGAACGTGCAAACCTCACACAGACATCATCCAAGGTCATGATCAAACCCGGGTCACTGGCACTGTGAGGCACAAACTCTTCCAGCTGTGCCACTATGCCACTCTGATATCTATATTACTAAAAGTCTGATCTTGACCACTTCCTGTTGTTCTGTATATTGATTTTAGAAAAAAAATGGCCACTTACGGTTGTGATTTTTGGCTATCTTACTCAGAGTCCCCCATAGCTGTGCAGGACAAGAGGATTTTGCCATTGATGAAAAATAAAGGGGTTATTAGTGTTTAAAAAATGTTGAGATTCTCTCTCTTGAAGGCCACGCCCCTTCCGGACGGACTATAAAACCCGGAAGTCTTGAGTTCCTCAGTCAGTCTCTGCAAGATGGGGGAGCGAGAGGGTCACGTCTATGAGTCTGAGCTGTGAATAACACTGAACACATGTCGACTAAACTGTGAGTGTGGTTTTACTGACCTTGGGTCCCCTTAATGTGGTTTTAAAAATGAAAATGTGGTTGGTTTGAAATAAAGCACAGCAAATGGTTGGTGGTGGTTGGTTTGAACTGGCAAATGATTAAAAGTCTAAACTTGACAATTTCCTGTTTGCACTGATTTTAGATAAAATGCTACCACTTACGGCTGTGATTTTTGGCCATCTTAATCAGTCCCGTCCCCCCCACCCCCGCTCATCAGATGCAGAGGATTCTTCCCATCAATGAAAAATAAAAGTGTCATTAGTGTTTAAAAAATGTTGAGAATCTCTCTCCTGTCAATCACGCCATGAAGGCAAAGCCCCTTCCGGTGGGAGGGGGGAGGAATTATAAAACGCGGAAGTGTGGGTGTGGCTCAGTCTCTGCAAGATGGGGGAGGGGGAGGTCATGACTGTCTGAGCTGTGAATCAACTGAACACACTGAATGTCTACTGAACTGTGAGTGTGGTGTTTATCTGGTGTTTTGTGTGGTTTTATGGTGGTTTCACCTTGCTTGAAATGGTATGATATTTGAATGTGGTGGCCTTGCATTTGAATTTACTGCATTTGAATTTGGTGGCCTTACACCCTGCTAGAAGTGGCAAGAAACTGCACTTGCGTTCGGTGGACTTGGACCCTGCTTGAATTTGTATGAAACTGCACTTGAGTTTGGTCGACTTGCACCCTGCTTGAAGTAGTATGAAATTGCACTTGAATTTGGTGGACTTGCACCCTGCATGAAGTGGTATGAAACTGCACTTGAAATTGGTGGCCTTGGACCCTGCTTGAAGTGGTATGAAACTGCATTTTAATTTGGTGGCCTTTCACCCTGCATGAAATGGTATGAAACTCCTCTTGAATTTGTTGGCCTTGCACCCTGCTTGAAGTGGTAGGAAACTGCACTTGAATTCGGTGGACTTGCACCCTGCTTGAAGTGGGAGGAAATTACACCTGAATTTGCTGGACTTGCACCCTGCTTGAAGTGGTAAGAAACTGCACTTGAATTTGGTGGTCATGTACCCTGCTTGAAATGGTAGGAAACTGCATTTGAATTTGGTGGCCTTGCACCCTGCTTGAAATGGAATTTCAAAGAATAACCGTGAGTCAACTGCCAGCCCATCAGCCGTGAGGGAGCTGCCAGCACACCAGGCTTGAGTGACTGAGCTGCAACCCCAAGAATCCATTTGTCCCACAATGTCCATACTAGCCCTCTGGAAAACAGCCCCTTCAGCCCACAACACCCATACTAGCGCTCCAGAAAGACCTCAGATCAATTAAAGGCAGTACAGTGGCACGGCGGTAGAGTTGCTGCCTTACAACACCAGAGACCCAGATTTGATCGTGATGATGGGTGCTGTCTTTACGGAGAATGTACGTTCTCCCTGTGACCGCATGGGCTTTCTCCGTGTGTTCCAGTTTCCTCCCACATTCCAAAGACGTGCAGGTTTGTTGGTCATTTGGCTTCTATAAATTGTCTCTGGTATGCAGGATAGAACTGGTGGCAGATGATCATTGGTTGGCATGGACTCGGTGGGCAGATGGGCCTTTACCCCACACTGTATCTCTAAACTAAACTAAACAAACACAAACCTTTCATCAGAGCTGTTTCATCTGCTATATTTAACGGTCATTGATCAGAAACCTGGCTTTGAAATGTTGCCTGACTTGCTGATTTTTTTCTTGCATTTTCTGTGTCATCCTGTATAAAAGATGGTTGTGGAACCAGGCATAATATATTCAAACATTCAACTTAAATCCTCCATAATTAATCCAATGTAAGATTAATTCTCTGGTTCGCTGAAATCTCATTTTAAAGTGTAACAAAACTCCCACACATCCACTTTAATCAAATGTTAAATTATTTTCTGGATATGTAATTACTTTTTCTTCTTAGCAATCCAGATGGGGGTCTGTATTCAAATCATAAGAGTTTTAGAACTTTTTAGAACTAATAGCAAGGAACTGTTTAAATCATATTGTTTACGGAAATATCTTCTTAATATTCTGTTTGCTTTACGCTTTATCAATTGACATTATGCAAAGTTTTTGAGCTAAGTATTAACGACAATCTAATGGCAATGACGATCTAATGGCAAATTAAGTGTGCTGGTTGGTGCAATTTAGACACCCAATGTTTTAGTCTGACTACAAGTTTAGGGGTAACATGAGGGGGAACTTCTTTATTCAGAGAGTGGTAGCTGTGTGGAATGAGCTTCCAGTGGAGGTGGTGGAGGCAGAGGTTCGATTTTATCATTTAAAATAAATTGGATAGTTATATGGACAGGAAAGGAATGGAGGGTTATGGTCTGAGTGCAGGTAGAAGGGTTGATGGTGGATATGCAATAGAAGGCATTTAAAAACTGCATGGACGAACTACAACAATTGTTCATCCCAGTTTGGCAAAATAATAAATTAGGGAAGGTAGTGCATCCGTGGATAACAAGGGAAATCAGGGATAGTATCAAAACAAAAGATGAAGCATACAAATTAACCAGAAAAAGCAGCCTACCAGAGGACTGGGAGAAATTCAGTCCAGCAGAGGAGGACAAAAGGCAAAATAGGAAAGGGAAAATAGATGATGAAAGAAAACTGGCAGGGAACATAAAAACTGACTGCAAATGTTTTTATAGATATGTGAAGAGGAAAAGATTAGTTAAAACAAATGTAGATCCCTTGCAGTCAGAAACAGGCGAATTGATCATGGGGAACAAGGACATGGCAGACCAATTGAATAACTACTTTGGTTCTGTCTTCACTAAGGAAGACATAAATAATTTGCCGAAAATAGCAAGGGATGGGGGTTAAATGAGGGAGGAACTGAGTGAAATTCAGGTTAGCCGGGAAGTGGTGTTAGGTAAATTGAATGGATTAAAGGCCGATAAATCCCCAGGGCCAGATAAGTTGCATCCCAGAGTACTTAAGGAAGTAGCCCCAGAAATAGTGGATGCATTAGTGATAATTTTTCAAAACTCTTTAGATTCTGGAGTAGTTCCTGAGGACTGGAGGATAGCTAATATAACCCCACTTTTTAAAAAGGGAGGGAGAGAGAAAACAGTGAAATACAGACCAGTTAGTCTAACATCGGTGGTGGGGAAAATTCTGGAGTCAGTTATTAAAGCTGGGATAGCAGCACATTTGAAAAGTGGTGAATTCATTGGACAAAGTCAGCATGGATTTATGAAAGGTAAATCATGTCTGATGAATCTTATAGACTTTTTCGAGGATGTGACTAGTAGAGTGGATAAGGGAGAACCAGTGGATGTGTTATATCTGGACTTTCAGAAGGTTTTCGACAAGGTCCCACATAAGAGATTAGAATGCAAACTTAAAGCACACGGTATTGGGGGTTCAGTATTGATGTGGATAGAGAACTGGCTGGCAGACAGGAAGCAAAGAGTAGGAGTAAACGGGTCCTTTTCAGAATGGCAGGCAGTGACTAGTGGGGTACCGCAAGGCTCAGTACTGGGACCCCAGCTATTTACAATATATATTAATGATTTGGACGAGTGAATTGAATGCAACATCTCCAAGTTTGCGGATGACACGAAGCTGGGGGGCAGTGTTAGCTGTGAAGAGGATGCTAGGAGGCTGCAAGGTGACTTGGATAGGTTGGGTTAGTGGGCAAATGCATGGCAGATGCAGTATAATGTGGATAAATGTGAGGTTATCCACAGGTGGCAAAAACAGGAAAGTAGACTATTATGTGAATGGTGGCCGATTAGGAAAAGGGGAGATGCAACGAGACCTGGGTGTCATGGTACACCAGCCATTGAAAGTAGACATGCAGGTGCAGCAGGCAGTGAAGAAAGCAAATGGTATGTTAGCATTCATAACAAAAGGATTTGAGTATAAGAGCAGGGAGGTTCTACTGCAGTTGTACAGGGTCTTGGTGAGACCACACCTGGAGTATTGCGTACAGTTTTGTTCTCCTAATCTGAGGAAAGACATTCTTGCCATAGAGGGAGTACGGAGAAGGTTCACCAGACTGATTCCTGGGATGGCAGGACTTTCATATGAAGAAAGACTGGATAGACTTGGCTTGTACACGCTAGAATTTAGAAGATTGAGGGGGTATCTTATAGAAACTTACAAAATTCTTAAGGGGTTGGACAGGTTAGATGCAGGAAGATTATTCCCGATGTTGGAGAAGTCCAGAACTAGGGGGTCACAGTTTAAGGATAAGAGGGAAGTCTTTCAGGACCGAGATGAGAAAATCATTTTTTACAAAGAGTGTGGTGAATCTGTGGAATTCTCTGGCACAGAAGGTAGTTGAGGCCAGTTCATTGGCTATATTTAAGAGGGAGTTAGATGTGGCCCTTGTGGCTAAAGGGTTCAGGGGGTATGGAGAGAAGGCAGGGATGGGATACTGAGTTGGATGATCAACCATGATCATATTGAATGGTGGTGCAGGCTCGAAGGGACGAATGACCTACTCCTGCACCTATTTTCTATGCTTCTATGTTTCGAAATGGGACTAGGTGAGAGTAATGCCCCTGTCCCACTTAGGAAACCTGAACAGAAACCTAAGGTGACTTTGCGCCCCACCCAAGGTTTCTGTGCAGTTCCTGGAGGTTCCCGGAGGTTTTTGTCAGTCTCCCTACCTGCTTCCACTACCTGCAACCTCCGGCAACCACCTGCAACCTTCGGGAACCGCACGGAAACCTTGGGTGGGGCGCAATGTCTCCAGAGATTTCCGTTCAGGTTTCCTAAGTGGGACAGGGGCTTCAGTGTTTGGCATGGACTAGAAGGGCCAAGAAAGCCTGTTTCCGTGCTGTAATTGTTACAAGGTTAAATGGTTACTGGTATGGAAAAGCTAGGTACTCAGTAAAGCAACTAAGGAGGAGCTTTTTACTATTTTGATGATTACACTTTTAAAGTTTAACGAGATATTCTGAATATTATTAAATGGGCAG
This sequence comes from Leucoraja erinaceus, assembly GCF_028641065.1. Taxonomy (NCBI): domain Eukaryota; kingdom Metazoa; phylum Chordata; class Chondrichthyes; order Rajiformes; family Rajidae; genus Leucoraja; species Leucoraja erinaceus. The sequence continues at coordinate 21,326,702 of NC_073381.1, read as the reverse complement.
CAATCAGACTAAGGTTTATAATTTTACAAATAACCAAGAAACAAGTTACTAATATTCTGTTTTGGGAACACTTGCAACACATTAGCTCTGTGCTGTCCTGTCAATTATGTGAGCAAGGGGAAATTAAAGAAAGGAAGGAAGTTTTGAAGTGGGAAAATATTTGGCTTTGTGTCAAAGAAACCCAAACTTAATAACGTAGTAACAAAAATACAGGAAATGCTCAGCGTGTCAAGAGTTGGCAAATTAGCAATTTGATTTTTTTAATCTCGAATGGATCTCAAATCTAACTGTGGAAATTGTAATTTTGCTGTAAGAAAACTTGCTGTTTTGTTTATTAAAGCCACCATCCTCTCCCAATTGCCAGGGTGTAACGAATTTACAGGACCTCTGTTCATTGAATAATCATTTCTGAAAGCTGACCTTTTGAGAGAAAATCTTTCTTTCCGTTTACCTTTTATTCCAACAAAATAAAACTGTTTACTTTGTTCTGCAACGCCGATTATCTGGTGAGCCAGCAACGTCTGTGACGCTTCTGTGTTTGGAATTCCATTTGTGAGCATTACCTCGCAACTAGTTTATAAGTTATTTACAACACTAAAGTCACTAAATAAAACTATTCATCAGTGAAAAATAACAACTGTGTATCATACAGTGTTATTCAGTAGATGGAATCTAACATAGCATAGTGTTTAGAAGTTGATTTATATCATAGATCAAATCAACTTCATATCTACAGGCCAAAACATAAGTTAAATACTTAAAAACGTTATCTGTACACTGTTGATGGCTTGATTGTAATCATGTATAGTCTTTTCTTTGACTGGATGGCACACAATAAAACGCTTTTCACTGCACACGTGACAATAAACTGAGCTATCTGAACAAAACGTATTTTAAAATCCTGTTGGGATTGGTCGGCATAAAGTTTTGCCAATACCAATATCACGTAGTGTACAATACAATGTATTCACACTAATCATCCACAAGATTGCAGTGTGCACCATTGATAAAACATATTACATTTTTTTCCCCACTCTTCCTCCTCTTTTCCAGCTTTCTTTCCCCCATCCCTGCAACTAGTCTGAAGAAGGACTGTGACACGAAACAACGCCTGTCCATGTTCTCCAGGGATGCTGCCTGACCTGTTGAGCTACTCCAGCATTTGTGTCTTTTTGCATTGCGGTTCCTTGCTATTACATTTAGTCCCCGTGGCCAGTAGAAAAGCAGCCCCCAGGTCCCTGATCCATACAAGAACCAAGATGGCAAGCACATGGAAACACGCAATATCTGTTTATTTTACCAAGTTGTATACCATCTGGACTTGGTAACACATCATCATTCCTCTGTCGCCTCTCGGTGTATTTCTGGGGGCTCCAGACCCATCAGTGCCTTGGGAGGACCTTCATCTGCAGACTGCAGTGATCCAGAAGGCATTCACCTCCTTCAAAGGGCAACTAGTGCTCGGCAATAAATGTTAGTCTGGCTACACTCCAAATACCACTATTTAAAAAGTCAATACTCTTTAATCAGAAGGTGGTGAATCTGTTGAATTCTTTGCCACAGAAGGCTGTGAAGGCCAAGTCAGTGGATATTTTTAAGACAGAGATAGATTTTTGATTGGTACAGGTGTCAGAAGTAATGGGGAGAAGGCAGAAGAATGGGGTTGGGAGGGAGAGATAGATCAGCCATGATTGAATGGCGGAGTAGACTTGATGGGCCGATGGCCTAATTCTACTCCTATTCCTTATGAATCCAGTCAAAACTGCTGTTAAATCATAATTACAAATAGCTGTAATCCTCTTACGTACCTGAATAAAAAAAGTGCTGAACCTTTAACTGCACATAAAGTTTGATGTCATATTATACTTTGACCACTATATTTAAGGTCAGCTCAAAGATAATAAAAGATCCAAAGATCGTATAGATACAAGATGCTGGAATAACTCAGCGGGTCAGGCAGCATCTCTGGAGAAAAGGAATACTGATAAGGTGATATTACAGTTTGAGAACCTTCTTCAGACTGAGAGCCAAGGGGAGGGGGAAACGAGAGATATGAAAAGGTACATAGAACAAATTAATGAAACGCATGCAAAAGAACAAATTAAAGCCAGTAACGATGATCAAGGAGAGAAGATCATATAGGCTGGTTTAAACTGAAGATAGACACAAAAAGCTGGACTATCTCAGCGGATCAGATAGCATCTCTGGAGAGAAGAAATAGGTGACATTTCAGGTCCAGACCCTTCTTCAGATCATAAATATCCTTTCATAAGGTTTCAAAATTAAAGGTAAATAAGCAATTTATTTTTATAAATAACAAACATAATTTTCAGAAATATGTACACTTCTTAAAGGTCAAGTCTAGATTTGTTTATTTAATGTTTTCCTGGTACTTGGCCATAATGTTTATTTAAATACTTTATTAGCACAAGCATTTGTTTAAATACTTTCTGTCAGATTACAAATTGTCTCACACAGAACTGATACGATATTTCCAGAGAGACTTATCATAAACATTGACCACATATTAACAAACTGCACATTTTTAACAGGGTACTAATTGTAGATAAAATGCAGCTAGATAGGACAAAGTTGGGTAACCGCATGTACAAATCATAGCTGGGAGTATTCAACAATTATTTGGCCAAGAAATAAGAGCAGCTACACACAGATGTTGTCTATAATTGTCTATTATTTGCTCTTTAATAAGTCGAGTATGCAGCCCAGTAAATTCTCTTAAATGACTCCAAATTCCTCTGATCTTCATCTGATGTGCGGGTGCTTTTTAGGGACTGGTTGTACAGGTATCAGTGCCAACTCCTTTGCAAGCGTGGTCAATGAGGGCTGACTTTCAAGTGAAGAGCACCTGGGTTTTGGTGCAAGTGTATGTGCGCGTGGGTGTGTGTGTGTGTGGGGGTGGGGGGGGGGGGGGGGGGGGGGGTGTGGGAGGGGTGCCATACTGGTTCATACTGTGCAGAAGCCTTCCCTTTGAGAGAGACAGATTGTTAGATGTGAAGCTCTCCGTTAGAGCATTGCTACGGCGAACTTTCAATGTTAAGGCAGTGTCATTGTAATCCTAGGGTTTCTTAATCTTGTCGGAGCTACAGGGCCAGCACACGGCAGCAGATGAGAGCTCTGTCTATTGTACACAGGTCTGATGTGATTGTACCTATATATGGTTTATCTGATCTGTTTGGATAGAATGCAACAAAAAGCTTTCAACTTTACCTTGGTAAATAAGTTCAAGATCATACGTTAAAGGGACAGAATTAGGCCATTTGGCCCATCAAGTCTATTCCACCATTCAATCATGGCTGATCAATCTCTCCCTCCCAACTACATTCTCCTGCCTACTCCCCATAATCCCTGACACCCGTACTAATCAAGAATCAGTCAATCTCCGCCTTAACAATATTCATTGCTGTCTGTGGCAATAAATTCCTAAACATAGACCAAATCAAGATGGCGGTACGCTGCGTCCTTTAAACCCAGTTTTATGAGTCAGGATGTTCGAGGATTTATGACCCAACAATACTGAAGGATCAGCCATACATTTCCATGTGGAGGGGAATGTGTAGATGGTGATGATCATGTCAATTGTGTCTCGGGAAAATAGAGGGTGCTGCTGAGGCAGTCGAAGTAGCCTTAGCAAGTTGCATATAATGATGGCACAATACCTCAGGGGTGGAGAGAAGGAAACCTTAGGGTGGTGATGGGCTACTAATGAAGGGGACTGCTTTGTCCTGGATGGCTCTGCTTCTTGAGCATGGTTGGACCTCCATCATGTTGTTGATGTGACCAGATAGATAAATAGAAGCACTTCGGAGGATCGGGAAGACCATCACTGACCTGGCTGTGGATACAGTATTTAGTTAGCTAGTTTAATAAGGTGCATGTCATAGAGTGATACAGTGTGGAAACAGGCCCTTCGGCCAAACTTGCCCACACTGGCCAACATGTTCCTGCTACTCTTGTCCCACCTCCCGCGTATGGTCCATATCCCTCCAAATCTGGCCTATCCATGTACCTGTCTAACTGTTTCTTAAACATTAGGATAGTCCCAGCCTCAACTACCTACCTCCTCTGTCAGCTTGTTCCATACACCCACCACCCTTAGTGTGAAATGCTCAATTGTGACCACCTCAACCACAAACCACCCCTACACCATCACGTCTGAAGAAGGGTCTCAACCCGAAACGTCACCTATTCCTTTCCTCCATAGATGCTGCCTCACCCGCTAAGTTTCTCCAGCATTTTTGTCTACCTGCACCATCACTGACCACTAGTATCAGTTTGATGGTGGAATGGGCTTTGGATGATGGCAATGCCAAGATGGTTCGATTCTTCTGGTTAGTGACGCCTGGAATTTTTGTAGCACAAATATTACTTGTCATTTTACCGGACCTGGCTTAAAAAAGTTTACCAGATGTTCGTGCATTTCTGATTTTTGTTATGAGAAAGAATTCCAAAGATTTAATTTACATGCCAATTCTACCACAATCACATGCTGGACTCGAATGACGAAATGAATCCATCCTGTTTTAATATTGAAATGGCTGTTACAAGCCTCAGCTTTGAGCTTTTAGAAAACTTTCCATTTTAACTCAAGAAGTTGAGCACTACTCACGGCTCAACTGCATGTGCAATGTACAGGGAACAATCCAACACTGCCTTTTTACATTAAAAAATGAACTCTTAAGGTTCATTGATATAGTAATGGGAATGTTGCCATTGTTTATGCTGAGTTTAAAAGCAAAGAGAGAACTATGCACTACCTGAAGTCAACTACTTGCCATCTGATGTAAATATTTTATGTTTCTACACGTCTATTTACTGTGTGTCCGTTTTTCACAATAATAGGCTGTCAACATTACTGGGACTTGCGAAAATTGTATACCGTACCCAAACTTTCCTCTTTACAGTTCATTCCAGTCACGGACAAAACTGTTTTTAAGCTCATCTGAATGTTATTTTATATGATATGATTTTGAGGTTATAATTTATTGTGTATTATTGGCAATATTGATAAGTGTCAATAAGACTACTTGGTGCCACAGTTATTACTAAAAAGAGCAGCAAAAATAAAGTAACAAAGAAAAATAACACGGTAAGAGAGTTAGTTTTGTTGTATGCCGTTATTTCCTTACTTTACTGAACTCTAACCAAAGTCAATAGGTAGAGTTCAATAAACTTGAGAGTGAGGTCATGCAGCGTACAATAAATGACATCTATACATCTGTTATTTTTGCTGCATTGATTATTATGCTGCAAAGAACTTTCTAACATTCTAGGGTTCTGTACGTCTTTAAAAAGGAATTCATAAATGCCTATCCACACAGGATCTAGAATTTTAATGGACAATGCATCTCTTGTCTACAATGTGTAAAGTAAGATTAAGTCTTAAGGTTCCCTGTGCCAAGATATACTAAGGATTTAGTCTGAGGTCAAGTATGAGAACAAAGAAAATCTTGCCATTCTGTGGGATCTTTCATGGACTCTTGACAGCCGAAAATGTTTTACAGATAATGAATTGCCATTGAAGTGTAGTTACGGTTGGAAAGTAGGAAATAAATTAACCAGCATGGGTGCCTAAAAACAGCAATATGACAAATAACCTGTTAATCTGTCTATGTGGTGTTTATTGAGTGATAACTTCTGCCCAGAACATTTTCTAACGACAAAGTGCAATCACAGCATAGAATAAGACACAAAATGCTGGAGTCACTCAGCGGGTCAAGCAGCATCCCTGGAAAACATGAATGGATGATGTTTTGGGTCAGGAGCTTTAGTTTTTTTTAGTTTAATTTAGAGATGCATCATGGAAACAGGCCCTTTGGCCCACCGAGCACACCGTATGCTAGTTCCATTCTATTCACAAGGGACAATTTAAAAAAGCTGATTAACCTACAAACCTGCATGTCTTTAGAATGTGAGAAGAAACTAGAACACCCAGAGAAAACCCACATGGTCACAAGGAGAAAGTACAAACTTCTATACAGGCAGCACCCAAGGTCAGGATCGAACCTGGGTCTTAGGCACTGCAAGGCAACATCTCTACCGCTACCCCACTGTGCCACAATCAGATGGATTGTGGGAGGGTGGAAGAAAGCTAGAAAAGAGGACAATAGACAATAGGTGCAGGAGTAGGCCATTCGGCCCTTCGAGCCAGCATCGCCATTCAATGTGATCATGGCTGATCATCCCCAATCAGTACCCCGTTCCTGCCTTCTCCCCATATCCACTGACTCCGCTATTTTTAAGAGCCCTAACTAGCTCTCTCGTCAAAGCATCCAGAGAACCCGCTTCCACCACCCTCTGAGGCAGAGAATTCCACAGACTCACGTGAGAAAAAGTGTTTCCTCATCTCCGTTCTAAATGGCTTGCTCCTTATTCCCCCCCCCCCCCCCCCCCCCCCCAACCCCCCCCACCCCCCCCCCCCTAAAGCCTGCCCCACCATTCAATAGACAATAAGTGCAGGAGTAGGCCATTCGACTCTTTGAGTCAGCACCTTCTCCCCCCCCCCCCGCCCCCGTTATATCCTCTTGATGCCGCTATCTTTAAGAGCTATAACTCTCTCTTGAAAGCACCCAGAGAATCAGCCTCCACTGCCTTCCGAGGAAGAGAATTCCAATATAACCATAGCTGAATATGCTGGCCTTTCCTCCTCTTCTGTGTCAGTTCCTCATAGCCATCTATACGTATGAAAACGCACCCCTCCAGATTCAGGGACAGCTGTTATCAGGCAACTGAATCTTCCTACCACAGCTAGAGAGCAGTGCTGAACTACTATCTACCTCTTTGGTGACCCTCAAACTATCTTTGATTGGACCTTGCTGGCTTTACCTTGCACTAAACGATATTCCCTTATGTATCTATACACTCTAAATAGCTTGATTGTAATCATATATTGTCTTTTTGCAGACTGGTTAGCATGCAACAAAAGCTTTTCACTGTACCTCGATACATGTGACAATAAACTAAACTAAACCCGACCCTGATCTTACAAATATTTATATACCTCTACCTTAAACATATCCAATGTTCTAGTCTCCATCATCCTTACGGTTAGAGAATTTCAGAGACTCACTAACATTTGGGAAAATACCTTTCCACACACCTCCATTTTAAACTAGTGCACCCTTATTTTGTGGCTATGTCCTCTTGTTTGTAACTCTTAGCAAGCCCTCTGTGAAGCCCCCTTAGGATCTTATATTATGAACAAGGTTACCCCTCATTCTGCCAAACCTTGTATATGGGTAATGGAATAAGGTAAGACAGTGGATATCTACATGGACTTTACCAAAGTATTTAATAAGATCCCTTGCGGTAAATTGATCCAAAATTTTAAGATGAATGGGCTCTGTAGTGATATGGTAGCTTGAATTCAGGACTGCCTTACCCAAAAAAGGATGGTTGCAATCTTGAATGTGCTGCCTGAGAAAGTGGTGGAGGCAGGAACTCTCACATTTAAAAATAACTTAGATATGCACTTGGACTAACAAGGCATCGTTAGATGTAGACCAAGTGCTGGTACATGGGATCAGTGGATATACGATGGTTGACACAGACATGGTGGGCCAAAGGGATAACTTTGGTGAATCGGTGGAATTCATTGCCACAGATGGCTGTGGAGGCCCAGTCAATGCATATTTTTAAAGTGGAGATTGACAGATTCATGATTGGTAAGGGTATCAGGGGCTATGGAGAGAAGACAGGAGAATGCTGAGATTTAGAAATTTAAAAAATCAAGTCTGCAATTTATCCCATCAGATAAAGCATAAAAAGAAGTTTAATTTGACACCTAATTCACTTTCATATCTTCAGTAATAAATAAGTTATGGCCATTTTCATACTCGGAAATTAGCATCTTGGTCCCTATTGCTTTTCCATTGACTTCACACAAAAGCTGTGATCGAGGACAGTCAAAAGCCCATAACTTCGTTAAAAATTAAGAGAACTGAAAGAAATTTTCAGTTATTATAGATTTAAGCATTCGGAAACAAATATGAAACAATCTTACTTGGATAACCTGAAATTAAAGCATATAATTAGTTAGTTACCAAATTGTAGCTAATTACAAAATTCAATTACTAGATCTAAACATCTATCCATTTCTTAAGAAAAGATTTACATTTTTAAATAGCCTAAGTGTCCAAATAACATTCACACAAGAATTCACAATATAACATGATATTTAAATCTCATTGTCATGAATTGATAGGCCAAATGGAAGGGATTTAATGTTTAATTCCCGTAAATTAATGGCCATTTAAATCATCTTGCGAGTGGGTTTTTGTGGAACGCGAATGATTGGAACGTTGCGGTTGCGGTGAATTTGAACCCGATATCGGCAGGAAAAAACGCTGCTGGTCCGTATAGGGCCATAATCACATTTTTGCCAAGGACATTTTGATTAAACTCATCCTAAGAAGCAAGTTTATATGTAAAACTAGACTAAGTGGGACCCGTTGGGTCTCAGCATCACACGGGAGGGCTGGTCACCAAGGGGGGGGGGGGGGGGCTTTCTGGTGCGATTGACTGGGTGTTTGCAGGCTGAAGGTACTGGTTTCCAGAGGGCTAATATAGACATTGTGGGCCAAATGGATTCTTGGGTTGGCAGCCAACTGTTGCAACGATTTTAAAAGCCAAGCCATGGCAAACAATTTGGCTGCAGCCACCCGACAACCAAAATTCATTTGTGAACACAAACTTTTTTAAAAAGGCGAGGCGAAACATTGGGTAGCAGCCACCTAACAACCAAAATTCATTTTGTGAACACAATCTTTTTTTTAAAAAGGTGAGGCAAACAATTGGGCAGCAGCCACCTGACAACCAAAATTCATTTTGTGAACACAAACCTTTAAAAAAAGGCGAGGCAAACAATTGGGCAGCAGCCACCTGACAACCAAAATTCATTTTGTGTACACAAACTTTAAATAAAAAGGCAAACAATTTGGCAGCAGCCACATCGAGGGGACTCGCCGTGGAGTAGACGTGTGTTTAGGGTTATTCACAGCTCAGAGAGATGTGACCCTCTTGCTTCCTGGGTCTGGCAGAGACTGATTGAGGCATGACACCTCCGGGTTTTATAGTCCCTCCCCCTCCCCCCTGCCGCCAGCAGGGGCAGCAGAGAAAATGGGGAATTTTTAAAAAACATTAATATCTCTCTGATTTTTCATCGATGGGAAAAATCCTCCCGTCCCAGAAGGCGGATGGGGCTCTGAGCGAGGTGGCCAAAAATGACGGCTGTAGGTGGCGCTGTTCTCTCAGAAATCGCACCACAGTGGGCCAAAAGCAGTCAAGATCAGACTTTTAGTAATATAGATAAACAACTTACCTTATCTTTTGTCCCCTACGTGAGATCTGTCCCGTTGTCAGGGTTGACGGCGTTAGGTCACCTTTTTATTTTACTCCAGCGATTATTTTACTCCAGCGATTAAATTGTCCCGCGATATTTTTTTTAAAGTTCCGAGAACGCAAGTCAGAACGATTTTTCAGCATCAACTGCCAGCCCGAGAAAATATATCTCGGACAGGCAGGAGAAAACTGCATTTTAATCACCCCCCCCCCCCCTCAAAGGTGCAAAAGTCGTGGCAGAACTACAGTGCCGCTGAAGGTAAGTATTGTAACATACCTAAATAGAGGAGTAGAATTGATGGGCTAAATGGCTTAATTCTGCTCCCAGAACCTATAAACTGATGAACATCTTGCTGAACAACTCAATGACTATTATACACAGTAAAGTAGTGTAAAATGAAGTTTGTAAAATGTAAAATGGAGTTTGTAAAATGGAATGTAAAATGGAGTTTGTAAAATGTGTGCAGGATAGTTTTTTGCAGCAATACATAGAGGTACCTACTAGAGGATGGGCAGTGCTGGACCTCCTGTTAGGAAATGAGACGGGACAGGTGGCGGAGGTATGCGTTGGGGAGCACTTCGGGTCCAGTGATCACAATACCATTAGTTTCAATATAATTATGGAGAGGGTCAGAACTGGACCTAGGGTTGAGATTTATGATTGGAGAAAGGCTAACTTTGATGAGATGCGAAATGATTTAAAAGGAGTGAACTGGGACATTTTGTTTTATGGGAAGGATGTAGTAGAGAAATGGAGGACATTTAAAGGCGAATTTTTAAGAGTACAGAATCTTTATGTTCCGTTCGGTTGAAAGGAAACAGTAAAAATTGGAAAGAGCCCTGGTTTTCAAGGGAAATTGGACATCTTGTTCGGAAAAAGAGGGAGATCTACAATAATTATAGGCAGCATGAAGTAAATGAGGTGCTTGAGGAGTATAAGGAATGTAAAAAGAATCTTAAGAAAGAAATTAGAAAAGCTAAAAGAAGATATGAGGTTGCTTTGGCAAGTAAGGTGAAAGTAAATCCAAAGGGTTTCTACAGCTATATTAATAGCAAAAGGATAACGAGGGATATAATTGGTCCATTGGAGAGACAGAGTGGACAGCTATCCACAGAGCCAAAAGAGATGGGGGTGATATTGAACAATGTATTTTCTTCGGTATTCACCGAGGAGAAGGATATTGAATTATGTGAGGTAAGGGAAACTAGTAGAGTAGCTATGGATACTATGAGTTTCAAAGTAAAAGAAGTACTGACACTTTTGAAAAATATAAAAGTGGATAAGTCTCCAGGTCCTGACAGGATATTCCATAGGACATTGAGGGAAGTTAGTGTAGAAATAGCCGGGGCTATGACAGAAATATTTCAAATGTCATTAGAAACGGGAATAGTCCCCGAGGATTGGCGTACTGCGCATGTTGTTCCATTGTTTAAAAAGGGTTCTAAGAGTAAACCTAGCAATTATAGACCTGTTAGTTTGACTTCAGTGGTGCGCAAATTAATGGAAGGTCATGTTTGACTAATCTTCTTGAATTTTTTGAAGAGGTTACTAGGGAAATTGACGAGGGTAAAGCAGTGGATGTTGTCTCTATGGACTTTAGTAAGGCCTTTGACAAGGTTCCTCATGGAAGGTTGGTTAAGAAGGTTCAAATGTTGGGTATAAATGGAGGAGTAGCGAAATGGATTCAACAGTGGCTGAATGGGAGACGTCAGAGGCTAATGGTGGATGGCTGTTTGTCGGGTTGGAGGCAGGTGACTAGTGGGGTGCCTCAGGGATCTGTGTTGGGTCCTTTGTTGTTTGTCATGTACATCAATGATCTGGATGAAGGTGTGGTAAATTGGATTAGTAAATATGCAGATTATACCAAGATAGGGGGTGTTGTGGATAATGAAGAGGATTTCCAAAGTCTACAGAGTGATTTAGGTCATTTGGAAGAATGGGTTGAAAGATGTCAGATGGAGTTTAATGCTGATAAATGTGAGGGCAGGCCAAATCAAAATAGGACGTACATAGTAAATGGTAGGGAATTGAAGAATACAGTTGAACAGAGGGATCTGGGAATAACCGTGCATGGTTCCTTGAAGGTGGAATCTCATATAGATAGGGTGGTAAAGAAAGCTTTTGGTATGCTAGCCTTTATAAATCAGAGCATTATAGAAGCTGGCATGTAATGTTAAAATTGTACAAGGCATTGGTGAGACCAAATCTGGAGTATGGTGTACAATTTTGGTCGCCCAATTATAGGAAGGATGTCAACAAAATAGAGAGAGTGCAGAGGAGATTTACTAGAATGTTGCCTGGGTTTCAACAACTAAGTTACAGAGAAAGGTTGAATAAGTTAGGTCTTTATTCTCTGGAGCGCAGAAGGTTAAGGGGGGGACTTGATAGAGGTCTTTAAAATGATGAGAGGGATAGACAGAGTTGATGTGGACAAGCTTTTCCCTTTGAGAATAGGGAAGATTCAAATAAGAGGACATGACTTCAGAATGAAGGGACAGAAGTTTAGGGGTAACATGAGGGGGAACTTCTTTACTCAGAGAGTGGTAGTGGTGTGGAATGAGCTTCCAGTGGAAGTGGTGGAGGCAGGTTCATTGGTATCATTTAAAAATAAATTGGATAGGCATATGGATGAGAAGGGAATAGGGGTTATGGTATGAATGCAGGCAGGTGGGACTAAGGGAAAATAATTGTTCGGCACAATTTGTTCGGCACGGACTTGTAGGGCCGAGATGGCCTGTTTCAGAGCCGTGCTGTAATTGTTATATGGTTAAATATACAATTACAGCACCTCTCCCCTCTCCCCTCACCCCCCTCTCAACACAAACTCTCTCAATCAGTCCCCCCTCCCCCCCTCTCTGGTCTCTCTCCCCTCCCTCCCCCCTTCCCCACCATCCCTCCCCTAAAACCCCCTCCCCCCCCTCCCCCCCCTACCCCCCCCCCTTTTCCCCCTCCACCCTCCCCCCCCCTCCCCCTCCCTCCCCTCCACACCCCTCTCAGCTCTCCCCTCCCCTCGCTCTCTCCCCTTCACTCTCTCCCTCTCTCTCCCCCCTCTCCTCCCCTCTCTCCCCCCACCTTTCTCCCCTCATCCTCCCCTCCCTCTTCTCCTCCTCCCTCCACCCCCCTATCCCTCTTCAGCCCCCTCTCTCTGTGTCTCTCTCTCCTCTCTCTCTGCCCCCACTCCCTCTACCCCCCCCCGCCCCCTGTCCTCCCCCCCCCCCCCCCCCCCCCCCCCCCCCCCCCCTAGATGTGACTGCGTTGGGGGCTATGCGTCAGTAGATAGGGTGGGTATGGGGTAAAAGGAGCAAATTAATAATATTAATATAATATCAAGGGGGGTAATTAGCGTGAGTGCGGGGGGGGGGGGCGTTGTTAGTGTGTGTGACGCTGCATGCCACCTCCCCCCCCACAACCGCACGTTGGGGGAACAGACCCAACGGGTCTGCACTTGGTCTAGTATGGTTATATGGTTAAAGGCTAACGATAAGGTGCCTACCCTCGTACAGGAATCCTCCCTTGTTTTGCGGCTCTGATCACCTCTTCAAATCGCTGCATGCTCTCTTCAATGGAGCAATTTGTGTTCTTTCTACTGAAGGTTTCAGAGGCCGCTCCAAAAATTGCCACTTCTTTTGCCCCGGCTTCCATCTGAAATTAAATTATTTGCCATTGTTTCACACGTTAAATTACACTTTACTTTGGACTTAGACTTAGAATAGAATAGAATAGAATAGTTTCTTTATTGTCATTGTAACATGAACCATGTACAACGAAATTTAAAAATGTCAGCCAGTCAGTGCACCATTCAAACATTTCTAAAAGCTAACGATACATACAAGATAAAATATTAAAAGATAAACAACTAAAATAAATATCAAGAAAATAGCACGCATAAACACCCAACCCTCCATCCTTCTGTCGATTTCACAGTGTACCACAGTCCCTTAGTATGTATCGCCCCTGCGTTCCTTGGCGGCTACATTTAGTGCTTTTATAGCAGTGGGGTTAAAAACTGTTTTTTAGTCTGTTTTCTCTAGACTTGAGAGATACAGCGTGGAAACAGGCCCTTCGGCCCACGGAGCCCGTGCCGACCAGCGATCACCCCATGCACTTGCACTATGAATAATTTTACAGACACCAATTAACCTACAAACCTACACACCTTGGGAGTGTGGGAGGAAACCAGAGCACCCAGAGAAAACCCACGCTGTGACAGGGAGAATGTACAAACTCCTTACTGACATCTCCTGTAGTCAGAATCAAGCCCTGGTCTCTGGCACTATAAGGCAGCAACTCTACCTTTGCCCACTGTGCCACCCTTTTCTTCAACATTAACATTCAAAACCAACTTCTGGAATAGACTCATAGGGATTCACATTGCAGAAGAAGGTCTTTCACCCCGTGTCTCTGCCAGCTATAAATGAACTCAATTGAAATGAGTTTAATCCCACTTCCAAGCACTTGGCTCAGTCTTGTAGGTAATGGCTCTTCAAAGTTTATGGCTTTAAATGTGATGGGGCATTCTGTCTTCCAGATTTTTGATGCATTCAAAGCACTCCAGTACCTCAGTAAAAGATGCAGCATGGAAACAGGCCCTTTGGCCCACCAAGTACACGCCGACCATCAATCATAATCTCCTGTTATCCCACTTCCTGTACACTCTAAGGACAATTTACAGAGGACAATTAACCTAAAAACACACACATCCTTAGGATGTGGGTGGAAACGAGAGTACCCAGACGAAACGCATGCAGTCACAGGGAGGACATGCAAACACCACACAGAGTACACCCAAGGTCAGAGTCGAACCCAGTCTCTGGAGCTGTGAGGCAGCAGTTCTGCTGGACATGCCTCCCTTATTGAACCAAAATTAACTTTCAACAACTCCTTTCTCATCAGCTACCAGTTACGTCCATAGTCCCTCGTTATTTTCTACTCTGCTTGGGGAAATAATAGTGTTACATTCAGATCAACATAAAATGTACTTACAGCAGCCTGAAATCCATGGAGATTTGGTGTCAATACAGGATAAGATACTTGTGGACACTTCTTTATTCCTTGCATGACTTCTGTGTGATCTGCCAGCTGACGAAAGCAAGTGGGCAAATGATGCAAATATTTAGTGATACGAATATGTTGAATGGAATGGAAAACTTTATTGTCACTTGAAAGTCTTTGCAATATACCGATTGTACACAAATAGCAGCCACCTACGGCACTCACAAAGTTACAAAGCACGCCGGCACTCCCTTTTGTTCTCTCCCCACAGCGGTTCCTCCGCGCCAGGTCCCCATTGCCCTTTGTTCTCCCTCCCTCCCCAATGTCCATTGTTCTCCCCCCTCCCCCACGATGGGCCCTCCATTGTTTGTGAAGTTGGATTAAGTAATGTTATAGTGCATTAAATGTGACCTGCTCAAATTCTTCTCATTGACAAGAGTTATTTAGACAGGCATATGAACAAGTAAGCACATGTCTCATTTTCTGTTCTATTCTACTAAATTTGAACTCCAATAATATACTACATAAGTATCTAATACATAATGAGATAATACACATGAACTGTATTATCTCATTATGTATTAGATACTTATGTACTACATTATTGTACTTCTAATTACAAAAATATATATATTAAAACATTTTTTTTTAATATTTAACATTTAAAAAAAACTAAAAAAACAGGTAAGCAACATAGGGACATGGGTAGGCAGATGGGATTATTTTAAATTGGCATTGTGGGCTGAAGGGCCTGTTCCTGCATGGTACTGTGGTATGTTCTTTATTCTAAGTGTTTGGTTCAAAGTCAGCACCTAGTAACGTGCTTATACATATATATCACTTTATTGTAGATGTGTTTCACTTTTTATTCTTACAAGGAAAGATGTAGATTAGTTACTTTACTTACTAACCAATGTAGTGCTTTATTATTATTATAAGCTCCGCCCACTGCCACACCATTCATATTATCGCAGCCCAACATGTGCTGTTAGTTGGTCCTGCTGCATGGTAGGATTAACATGCTGCAGTGTGTTGTATACGTTACTCAATAAATACTGTTATACCAGATCCGTGAGTATGTGTGATTTACTCAACACTGTCTGAATATTTGAGTGAAGACTCACCAGCGTCCAGCATGTCCTATCTTTCTGCTGACTGGGTAGCACACAACACAAACCTTTCACCGTGCATGTGACAATAAACTAAACGAATAAACTAAACTAGTATCTTAAAATACATCAAATTAATCTTGTCTGTTTAGTTTAAAGTTATTACAGTGTCCTTGATCATTCTCTTCATATTTATTTTTGTCATAGACTGCCTTTTTATTTCTCACTTCATTCACTTCCACCATTAGAAGACCTGCAGAATATTTCTATGAATAAGAATCGATTTCAATATCCTTTTCTGTTCTTTATATTTTCTTATATAAAACTTTAATTTTCTACTGGCCACGACCTATTTTTATTGACAAGGATGATTAGTCACACAAGAGTACTCTTGCCCTTGAAGACTACGCACGTTGGGAATTCTGCCAAGGATTATTTGAACACCTGCCATTTTTAACAGCAGTTTTATCACTTAATAATTCTGTCTAGCCACAGTGATCAATTTCTTCCCAGGTTCCAAAGTCAACAACATCTTGCTTTAAAGCCCTTGTTCACGGTGTACTCTCTGACTTTCAAACATGGATGTTACCCCACATGCATATTATGACAAAGGAGGAGGCCATTTGTCCAATCTAGTCTCTGCATGCTCCCAATGGATTAATCCCACCAGTTTATTCAACTGTTTTAGTTTTATTATGTTACCTATTGACTATTGTGTTTACTGACCTGTCAAGTTGCTGCAAATAATATAATTATTCCGTTTCTGTACATATGACAATTAAACACTTTTGACTCTCGACTCCTGTAGCCATGCAACTTATTGTCTTTCACTTGGCTTGCAACTTGCATTTTTAATTCCCTGCTATCTTTGGGATGCGGGAGGAAACCCAATAACAGGAAGAACACGCAAACTCCACAGAGACAGCAGCCGAGGTCAGAATCAAACCTGGCTTCTTGGATCTAGGAGTCAGTGGCACTGACAGCTGTCCTCCACAACACCCCATCCCAGTCACTTTATAATGACTATCAGCTAAAATCTCTTTCAGACTGTGAACGGGTCTTGGCTCAGCAAAGAAAGTAGCTTGTCATCTTGTCGCTTCAAAAATATATATAATGTTCCAGATGTTGACAGACTAGATATTCATCACCTTACAAAAATTAATTCTCGGATTTCTTCTCATCTATTTTTAAATTAAAGACTTTAGCTGAACTACTTTATCACTGCTCTTTAATTTGTCTCCTTGCTTCCAAGATGCAAAATCATCTCTCATCCCCATTCTTGAGAAACACACATCTTTATCACTACAACAACATATGGTGCACTCACATAGTCTATTCATCAACACTATCCAGACAGTGGTTACTAGTTGTAGACTCTCTCGGTATATTTCCCCTTTATAATGCTGCCACAAGTCTTTTATCAACCTGCTAAACACACAAGGGAGTCGTGTTCAGTGTCAATAACAGGGTTGCGATGTTAAGTGTGAATAACCACCATCACCACGCCCCCACCCCCCCAAAGTTCCCATTACAAAGCCCATCTGGCTTTAATCATAGTGAAACACAGCTCTCAGGAAACAGCTTCATTGGAGGTTTTTCTATTGGCTTCGATTGCCTGTCATGAGAAAAAAAGTCCGAGTTGATCGCTCCGTCATGCGATCTCCTCTTGTTGTTGGCTGGTACATTTTGCACATCTTCACTCTGTTAAATTCTTGAACTGTAGATCTATGTCAGCCAATTAAGTCAATGATTAGTAAATTATTTGGTGCGGAGTTTAGGAGCGAAACTCTTTGAAAACATGTGCAAAGGATTTTGACATTGTTACTTAATAATTAAGTATACCAACTTGCTAACCCAATACATTTTGAAATTTTAAATGCAATTAAACTCATATTACTAGGATGAGGTGTGGAGGTCAAATGTATTTTCATTAAACTTTCCTTATAGTTAAATGTAAAAAGAAATCCATTCGCAAGTATCGCGGGTATTGCTTCTCGTTTAGGAAAATACGCGTTTGCCTTTGTGTGCAGTGCGAGGATTCCAAACCCACAAGAAAAAAAAATCACTTTAATATTTAGAAAATAATAAATAAGAAAAATTGAATGGTGTTGAAATCTTATACACTTGATGTGAACTGAAACAGATGATTCAGAATCCTTCCAAAACGTGTGAAATGTTTGTGTGAGCACCAATATGTTTCTTGTTAAGCCACGGGCTAAAATAAATCACAGATCAGTTCACATGCAATTTCCCTTTTCATGTACAATTTATAAATACAGTAAAATGTAAACATTATGGCAAGGAAAGAGAATGTGGTAGAACTGAGTGAGAAATGTGAAAACAACTCAGAGGTAGATTGATGGTTAAAATGGCATTCATTAAATGGCGTACACTTTGTAAACCTACAGGAAACTCTCCTGAACATTTCCTCCAACCTAGTTAAGGTCATTCATTGTCCCAATGGATAGAATTTGTAATTAGGTTTTATTTGCTGCAAAGCTTGTACATGTTGGTGTAATAAAGGCCACAGTAACACTCTGAGATTCCGGCACCTATAGCACTTGGGTGGTGCTGAACTGGCTGTTTCTCCAAACTGTTGGATGTTACTCCCATTAATGCCCAAACACACCATTTTATTTTACTCTTTTTAACTTTGCACTATAGTATAATACATTTTCCAGTGGACCCAGTCAGTTTTAAAGGGTGTGGGAAATATACCCTGGGACCCCATTTCTTGCTACATACCCACCCACGTTCCTGACTGTTAGTGTTTCCGACACCAAGCCCAGCTCCTGCCGCACACCTGGATCCCCGTCGCAGCTGCTAATATAAGCCGGCTATCACAGTCTGATGATGGCCATTGCGTTAGTGAGGCCACTGTACTCCACTGAACTTAATTCCATTTCCTTCCTTGTCAGCCCACAGGAGCAGAGATGTGGGATGTTTAATAAATGGATCCCCACTCCCTGGCGCCTCTCTGCTTGGTTCTAGCTCTGACATCAACCAACAGTTCTGTCAGAGAGGGGTCTCAACCCAAAATGTCACTCATGCATGTTCTGCAGGATGCGGCCTGACCTGCTGAGTTACTCCAGCATTTTGTGTCCCTTTTGTAAACCAACCAGAACAGTCCTGTCTTAGAACAAATATCTCCCTGGTCAATGGAAAATTGTCTTTCCCTAAAGCAGTATTTTAGCCCACTGAGTCTATACCAGTTCATAGAACAACCCCATCCCCCACAAAATGTCCCTGTAAGCTATTACATTGATTGAAAGATGTGCATGGAAACAGGCCCTTCAGCCAACTGTGCTACCCTTAGGACTCTCAGACAAAGGAATCGTTTCAAACTTGGAGACAACAGTAAGCTACCTGAAGATATAGAATTTGAAATTGAATCCAGAAGACTGTGACATGTCCAGATAGAAGATAAAGTACTATTGATGAGGTTTACATTGAGGCCTCATGAAAAAAGCCACAGACAAATGGGTCAGAGTCACATGACATTTCACTGCACATACAAATACTTCCCACGTTAATGTGCTACTGTTAAGGTGTACAAATGGTGCAAATTTATTTGATGCTAATTTGAGCAACTAGTTTTGAATTTGTGATGCAAGTATGTAAGCAGGTTAAACGCAGCATACGCTGATGTCTTGTGGTCCTATATAACAAGAGGGTAATGGTAATATTTTATGTTAATGTAAAATACGTGACAAGTCGGAGATACATTTTATATTTCTCCCAATTATAAAATCCATTAAGGAGCTGTTCCACTGCGGTGACTTAATTGGCGAGTTTAGAAGAGTTTGCCCTCGACTCATACTCGCAGCATGGTCGACACAAGGTCCTAGGAGGTCTTTGTAACTCTCGTTCATGCTCGAGAGTAGTCTCCGCGTACTCAAGACCTCAGCTAGGTTGCGACATATTTTTCAACATGCTGAAAAATGCCCGCGAGTATAAAAAGGTCACCATGGGGAAAAAAATAAATCGATTTTTTTTTACTCGTAGGTTTAGTCTAAGTAGGTCGGCATGTTATTCGTAGGTAATCGAGGGTAGTCGAAGGTGTTCGGAGGTAGTCGAAGGTAGTCTTCAACATAGTCGAAGGGAGGTGGAAGGAGATCGAAGGAGGTCGACTTCACTCTCTACTATTCGGTGTCCAATTTCCCGAAGCTAGTCGAAGCTAGTCTTCAACATAGTCGAAGGAAGTCGAAGGAGGTTTTCAACATGACACTTTTTCAAACTCTCCTAAACTCTTCTGAACTCACCAATTAGGTCGCCGTAGTGGGACAGCCCCTTGAGGCTGCTGACTCATCAATCAGCACAACATCAAAATCATCGACTGAGAGGCCAAACCAATTTTCAGCTGAGTCACCCTTAGATTCTGAGGAATCCATGCACTATTTGCACAAAGGTAATGCAGCCTTATTCTGGAATCACAATGTTAGATTTACTCAAGAAGGCCCAGATAGCAGACAATTCTGAGAGCTACACAGAAGGCAGCACATTTTTTAATACGTATGAGTTTATTTTTCTATTGATAAAGCTGTACTTGAATATAAAGAGTTATTTTTCTATTTAGTGTTTGGTAGCTTAGTCTTTGTTCTTAAATCATTGAACTAAGTCAATTTCAACTTTAGTTCCAGCAAAATTATTTCTGACTCAAATCTACTCCCAACTGAGAAAAATACACCAACATGTATAAACCTTTTCTTGCAAAGCATTTTACAGTTATCCCGCAGCCAGATGTATATTTCAACATACCTGGGGCACCCATTTTGAAGATACAAAGCTGGTGGCTTCAATAACCGGTAATCCCGTCTCCGACAGAAGGTTGATAAATTTAATTTTCATTTCCGTTGGTACAATCACCTGAAAACAATTCATTCATCTATTGTAAAACATCGAGACTCATCAAATGTTCGTCAGCTATGAATGCCACAAATAGTGGGTCATTGATCATTTGTGAGGCAGCAAAAGAAGATCATATCGAATGGAAATAGTGGTAAAGGGATACTACATCCCATTGGGATCTTGACATGGTACAATAACACACCAGAGATAATTAGATCAGGACTACTTGAATTTTTTCCCCAAAATAAATGGATATGTTTTCCTTCACGGATATAACAGTGTTTATGACAATCGATTACATTGCAAGATTGCAAGAGAGACAATCGAAACAGGCCCATCGGTCCACTGAGTCCATACCAACCATCTGATCGCCCATTTACAAGAGTTCTATGTTATCCCATTATCCCTTCCACTCCCTTCTCACTGGGGGTGTTTACAGAGGTCAATTAACCTACAAATCCGCATATCATTGGAATATGGAAGGAAACCGGAGCACCTGGAGGAAACCCACCTGGTCACAGATAGAACACCACACAGACAGCACCCGAGATCAGGATTGAAGCCAGGCCAGGTCCCTGATGCTGTGAGGCAGTGGCTCTACCAGCTGCTCCACTGTGCCACCCCTGCCTGGAATGTATCCATTTTTTTTTTAGGAGTTGGCAATATTACCCATCCTCATTTGGCTATAGGACGTGGTGTTCAGCCATCTTTCTTCAACCACTGCAGTCCTTCTGCAGTATTCAGGTACCCCCACAGAATAAAGTTGGAGAAACTCAGCGGGTGCAGCAGCGTCTATGGAGCGAAGGAAATAGGCAACGTTTCAGGCCAAAACCCTTCTTCAGACCTTCGATTCTCCAGCATCTGCAGTTCCTTCTTAAACCCCCACAGAATAGTTGGGTAGATAGGTCCAAGGGTTCAGACCAAGATGCATCAGATGATGGAATATCTCAACTTTTGCCCACAAGTTCATGGTTATAACTGTTAATCTGTCAGAGAAAATCTGTCAGAGAAAATCTTGGTCTCCGAGTCTCATTGTGGTGCCTCCATGCCCACGTTGGTTTTACAAACATTCTCACCAGTGTGTAGCTAAGGCCAATTGGTGCGCCTCATCTTGGAGTTGTTATTGAGTTCTTGTGGCTGGATCTTCTCGTGAGGCTGCTGGCGAGTTGCCAGCGCTGACAGGCTGTACGCAAAACCAACGCGGGCGTGATGGCGCCACATCAGGCCATATCCATTCAGGCATCAAGAATCAGATTTAAAACATTTTTCTTATTCCAATATAAAATAGGCCCAAAATACAGGACACAGTTTAGATAATCAGTCGGTACACAAAAATGCTGGAGAAACTCAGCGGGTGCAGCCGCATCTATGGAGCGAAGGAAATAGGCGACGTTTCGGGCCAAAACCCTTCTTCAGGCTGATGGGGGGTGGGGGGGAGAAGGAAGGAAAAAGGGAGGAGGAGGAGCCCGAGGGCGGGGGAATGGGAGGAGACAGCTCAAGGGTTAAGGAAGGGGAGGAGAAAGCAAGGGCTAGCAAAATTGGGAGAATTCAATGTTCACGCAAGCAACCCAGGCGGAATATGAGGTGCTGTTCCTCCAATTTCCGGTGTTGCTCACTCTGGCAATGGAGGAGACCCAGGACAGAGAGGTCGGATTGGGAATGGGAGGGGGAGTTGAAGTGCTGAGCCACTGGGAGTTCAGGTAGGTTATTGCGGACTGAGCGGAGGTGTTCGGCGAAACGATCGCCCAACCTCCGCTTAGTCTCCCCGATGTAAATCAGCTGACATCTAGAGCAGCGGATGCAGTAGATGAGGTTGGAGGAGATACAGGTGAACCTTTGTCGCACCTGGAACGACTGTTTGGGTCCTTGAATGGAGTCAAGGGGGGAGGTGAAGGGACAGGTGTTGCATTTCTTGCGGTTGCAACGGAAAGTGCCCGGGGCGGGGGTGGTACGGGAGGGAAGGGAAAAATTGACAAGGGAGTTGCGGAGGGAGCGGTCTTTGCGGAAGGCAGACATAGGGGGAGATGGGAAGAGGTGGCGAGTGGTGGGGTCACGTTGGAGATGGCGGAAATGGTGGAGGATTATTTGTTGTATTTGCCGGCTGGTAGGGTGAAAGGTGAGGACTAGGGGAACTCTGCCCTTGTTGCGAGTGCGGGGATGGGGAGAGAGAGCAGTGTTGCGGGGTATGGATGAGACCCTGGTGCGAACCTCATCTATGGTGGCGGAGGGGAATCCCCGTTCCCTGAAGAACGAGGACATTTCCGATGCCCTGGTGTGAAACGTCTCATCCTGGGAACAGATGCGGCGTAGGCGGAGGAATTGGGAGTAGGGGATGGAGTCTTTACAGGGGGCAGGGTGAGAAGACATGTAGTCCAGATAGCCATGTGAGTCAGTGGGTTTGTAGTGTATGTCGGTCAGAAGTCTGTCCCCTGCGATGGAGATGGTGAGGTCAAGGAATGGTAGGGAAGTGTCGGAAATGGTCCAGGTGCATTGGAGTGCCGGATGGAAGTTGGTGGTGAAGTGGATGAAGTCAGTCAGTTGTGGGTGGGTGCAGGAGGTAGCCCCAAAGCAGTCGTCAACGTTGTCCCCTGCGATGGAGATGGTGGGGACACAATAAAACTCAAGGGAAAATTTCTGTTTGCAATCGGGAATTAAGTTAATTACGTAAATAACTTGGTAGAGTTCCTGGTAGAAAATCAGCAGATAATCAGTCTGCTGATTTTCTACCAGGAACTCTACCAAGTTATTTACGTAATTAACGTAATTCCCGATTGCAAACAGAAATTTTCCCTTGAGTTTTATTTTTTCCTTTTCTGATGAATCTTTTCTGTGTTTTGCACTGTACTACCATCATCAGATCTTAGAACAGAACACAGAACAGTACAGCACTGGAACATGCCCTTCAGCCCATAATGTCAGTGTCGTACATGATGCCCAGTTAATCTGATCTCATCTTCCTGCACATGATCCATATCCCTCCATTCACTGCATATCCACTGGCCTATCTAAAAGCCGCTTAAACTCCTGTATTGTCTATGCCCACACCACTGTCCCTGGCAACATGCACCAGGCTCCCACCACTAAAAAAAAAAACTTGTCCTGCACATCTCCTTTAAACTTTGTCCCACTCACCTTAAAGCTATGCCGTCTAGCTGTCTACCTTGTCTACACCTCTTTTATATACTTCTATAAGGTCTCATTACAGTCCATCAATAAGGACCTGAAGGATCAAACCAATATGGGAGATCCATTCAAGTTGATGCATGTCAGTTAGTTAGTTTGATCTGAACTCCATTTACCATACTCAGTTCTGCAATCCTCACCATCCCAAAGACAATCCTAGAAAATGTCAGTATTGAAATAACAATATTATTACTGTGAAGGGAAAGACATATAAAATACAAAATCACGTCGACAGCTTGATACAGACACAGCCAGTTGACCAAGATCAAACTCAAAGCAATCAATAATTTTGAGGAATTAAACATACCTTTTCATTCTGTAGGCCATCTCTTGGTCCAACTTCTACAATTTTTACAAATTGGGGAAGGGCTGGGGCGACATTGTTCTGGAATTTAAAAACAAAAGATGCTAAACCATAGGATAAAGTAAAGTTCAGACCTTTTTGGACTACAGTGAACGAGCAAAGATTGAGGGACAATTTTCCTGGGACATCCGGTGGAGCACGTTGCAAATATAGTTCTATTATCTCAAGACCGAAGGTAATGACAATTGCATGGCTGCTAATGCTATGAATGAAAATACAATTAAGATTTCAATTATGTAGAAATACTTTGCTTTCGCCTCACAACGAGACTGTATACACAGAACATGCATAGAACAGCACAGCACAAGAACAGGCTCCTGGGCCTACAAGTCAATGCAAACATGAAGCCAGATAAATGAATCTCCTCTGCCTACATATGATCTATATCCCTCCATTCCCAGCAAATCTAAATGCCTATTCAAAAACCTCTTAAATGCCACTATCATATATGTCTCCTAGCAGAGTATTCCAGCCACCCACCATTCCCTCCCTGTATAAAAGAACTTGCCTGTATGTCACCTTTAAACTTTAACCCTCTTAACGTAAAGTTATGCACTTGAGTCTTTGACATTTCCACAAAAAGGTTCTGACTGGCTACCATATATATGCCTCTCATAATGTTATATACTTCTATCAGATCTCCCCTCAACCTCTGCCATTCTAGAGAAAACAATTCAAGTTTGTCCAACCTCATCTTGTAGCTAAAGCCCCAAATCTAGGTTTCATTCTATACACTCCACAATTCCTTAACTTCATTCCTGTAATGGGATGACCAAAACTGCATACAATACTCCAAATATGGCCTAACCCATGTCTCATACAGATGCATCATAACATCCAGACCCTTGCACTCAATGCCCCGATTGATGAAAACAGGCATACCATATGATTTCTTTACCACTCTATCTATTTGTGTTGCTACTTTCAGGGAGTTATGGACCTAACCCTAGCTTGGACCCCAAGATCCCTCTGCAGATGAATGCTGTGAGGGTCGTGCCATTAACCATTTCTCTTTCCCTTACATTCAACCTCCCAAAAGCGCAACACCTCACACTTGCTTGGATAACACGCCATTGTGCCATTACTCTGCCCATTTTTTGAGTTGATTTATATTCCACTATATATTTTGACAGCCTTCCTCTCTGTCTGCAACTCAAGTAACCTTGCTGTCAGCTGCAAACTTAACAAACTAGCCTATTTACATGCCCAAAGGTAGACAAAAATGCTGGAGGAACTCAGCGGGTGAGGCAGCTTCAATGGAGAGAAGAAATAGGTGACGTTTCAGGTCGACATCTTTCTTCAGACTGAGTAGGCTTGTGGGAGAGCTGGGAAGGGGGAGGGGAAGGAGGAAGAAAGCAAGGACTATCTGAAATTAGACAAGTCAATGTTCATACCGCTGGGGTGTAAACTACCTAAGCGAAATATGAGGTGCTGTTCCTACAATTTGCGCTGGGCCTCACTCTGGCAATGGAGGAGGCCCAGGACAGAAATGCCAGATATGGAATGGGAGGGAGAGTTGAAGTACTGAGCCACCGGGAGATCAGGTTGCTTAGTGCGAACTGAGCAGAGATGTGGGGCGAAGCTTTCGCTGAGCCTGAGCTTGGTCTTGCCGATGTAGAGAGGTTGACACCTGGAACTTATCTACATGCCCAAGTCATTAATATACATCACCAACAACAGAGATCCCAGCACTGATCCCTGCAGAACTCA
Source organism: Leucoraja erinaceus (assembly GCF_028641065.1). Classification (NCBI taxonomy): domain Eukaryota; kingdom Metazoa; phylum Chordata; class Chondrichthyes; order Rajiformes; family Rajidae; genus Leucoraja; species Leucoraja erinaceus. The sequence continues at coordinate 21,301,138 of NC_073381.1, read as the reverse complement.
CTGGCCATTAGACCTCCAACCAGAATAATGCCCTTCCACCACAATCCTCTTTCTTTCTACGAGTATCCAGGTTTTAATCTGAATGACTAAGCCTGAAACCCTTGTTACTGTTAAACCTGAAATCAGAAGTAGTTATTTATAACCATTTGTATTTCAAAACAAAAATAACCAACCGAACCTTCTTGGTCAATTTGGTTCCTGTGGAAATTGTACTAATGTTACGTGTCTAATTTTCCTTCTATAATCCCATCCTCATGAATCTATGGTGAGTCATCACTTCCTGTTAGAATAAACATCAATATGTTCCCAATATAAAATGCTCCATCCACTTTGCAGCAAGAAAATAGCTCTGATGAGCAAAGTAGCTCATCTAGTCTCTATTAGAATAGGCATCTAAGCTCTAACTCCTACCCTCCCACCATCACTACCACCACACATATACACACACCGTGTGGGTGGATCACTACATAAAGTTTCGGTCTGAGATACTGTTGCTGCGATCAAGAAATAGTTGCAGGAGAGGAGATGGTTAACTGGAGGCAGGCAAAGGCCAGAGCAACCTACCTGCTGTCCTAATGACAAGAGCTCCCCGGTGGAGATCCAGTCTACGTCCAGGCCGGCGCTCAGACATTCCTTGACGGAGGCGGGTAGGTTGCCCATGGACTAGGGGCTTCACGGCCCTTCTCTTCCGTTAATGCGACTGACTCGAGCAAAAAGGGGGGTCAAATGTCGCCCCGAGCCGGATAACGGGACGATGGTCTATCCGCTTGCAGGAGCGTCTGCCCACCGGCACAGGTGCTGAAGAAACACAGAGTGCCGCCCAGTCTGGATGTAGTGCGTTCATAACCCGGACGCGAACAGCACTGTCATCTTTCCCCGGGCCGTCTACCAGCAAGGTACCTAAATATTCTCTGCACATCGGATTGTATTTAAATATTTACTCAATCTAGCGGCACGGAGAGTCAGTCCAGCGCAAAACCTGACTATTTTCAGTGCAGCGGCCCTGGTACAAACGCGATAGTTGCGTTCCTAAGAAACCCCGCATTAGAAAATCGCATCATTCAATCAAGACAATCGAGTGAGTTTCGTTGTCAATATACCGGCAGCGGAACAATGAAATTATTAGCTGTTGCAGCTTAAAAGACCCGTAAGCACAATAACACGCAGATAAATACATAATAAACACATTATTTAATCACCATACTATTAACTAACCATAATAGTGCAAAAAACCTAAGTCCATATTGCAACTAAAGACACAGTCCATAGAATGTCATTGTTGTTTGGTGTTCAAGAGTCTGATAGTTGCTGGGAAGAAGCTGTTCTTGAACCTAGAGGTCACAGTTTTCAGACTCCTGTACCTTCTTCTTTGAGGGTTGGAGAGCTTCTTTAAAGTAGGCATATACCATGACGAGATTTCGCAGTGGAGCAGTCAAAATGTAGAAACAAGGATCTGTAGATGCTGGACAGCAGGAGGAATCATAGAGGGGGAGCAGTGAGGGAGGGGTCTCGCAGAGCTCCCATTTGAGGGAGAGCAGTGGGACCTATCCATATTCTCCCGAGATGCTGACCTGTTGAGTTACTGCAGCACTTTGTGCCCTTTCTTTGCACACAAGATAGTGTCGAGCAAAGATTATAGAGTAGTATCTTTGGTGTCGAGCTTAAGATAGACACAAAGTGTTGGAATAACTCAACAGGACAGGCAACAACTCTGAAGAAAATGGATGGGTGATGTTTTGGGTCAGGATCCTTTAGACTGATTGCTTTCATTGTAGGGAGGAGGCAGTGCAGGGCTGGAGAATTATAAGGTTGGAGGCTGTGGAGTTATTACAAGGTTATATATTATTCGTTCTTACATGGCGCTGAGCTTGTTGATAATTTTTGGAGTTGCAAACCAATCTTTTTCATCACTCACTTGTAGATGTTTTGGGGAGAAGGTAATAAATTACTCACTGCCCGATACCACAGTATTTACATCATTGGCTCCATTAAGTGTCTGATGACTTCCAGATTGTCAATGATGAAGAACTTGGCTAGGGAATTGCAATTAACTGTCAAGGATCATTGGTTGAACTCACTCTGATGGGAAAGGGTAATACTGTGCCAAGTGTGTGGTGTGACTCTTACTTGTCAACATTGTGGTCTGATGAGCTTTTCTAACAGGTGGACAAGGGTTTTTTTGTAAGCCAGTTGTAAACAGAATTAAAAATCATACAACTATCAGCAAGCAGTTCAATGGTACTTTCAATGGAACCTTATTATCGCATGTACCCAAGTACAGTGAAATTCTTTGTTTGCATGCAGTTCAGTAATAATCTTGCTATACATGAAGCACAATCATACTTAAGGACAAGAGGTTAAGATAGTAAATTACACTGTGGCAGTGTGCAAGAGTGGCCACGTTTCCAGCGCCTTCTTGTACCTTTCAGGTTCAGAGTTGTTAAAAATGTTAAAGTCTTAACTTGGCCATAAAGGCTCATTGTCCATGCGGTGGCACTGTGTTAGAGTTGCAGGTGTTGTCCTGGCCAGGCGATGTGTCGATGTCCTCCACTGCTGCAGGCCACATCCATTCCCCACTTGAAGCAGCACCTGATCCAATCCAGCCTCAGGCTGCTGCAGAGCCTCCAGTGGGCCACTCCACCGACACCTCAATCCAGACATGTTCCCTTCTGACACTGTGAAGAGACAGAAAGTCATTGATACAGACCGGGGGGGGGGGGAATCTTATAGAAACATACAAAATTCTTATGGGGAGGACAGGCTAGATGCAGGAAGATTGTTCCTGATGTTGGGGAAGTCCAGGACAAGGGGTCACAGTTTAAGGATAAAGGGGAAATCCTTTAGGACCGAGATGAGAAGAACTTTTTTCACACAGAGAGTGGTGAATCTCTGAAACTCTCTGCCACAGAAGGTAGTTGAGGCCAGTTCATTGGCTATATTTAAGAGGGAGTTAGATGTGGCCCTTGTGGCTAAAGGGATCAGGGGGTATGGAGAGAAGGCAGGTACAGGATACTGAGTTGGATGATCAGCCATGATCATATTGAATGGCGGTGCAGGTTCGAAGGCTACTCCTGCACATATTTTCTATGTTTCTATGACACTAACATAGATGGTATCATAGACAGAGAAGTAGGTTGTCAGAAATTACAGTTGACTCTTGATCAGCTAGGTAAGCGGGCTGAAGAATGGCACTTGACGTTTAATTCAGATAAAAGTGAGGTGTAGCACTTTGAGAAGTCAATTCAGAGAAGGACTTGCACAGTGAACAAAAGAACCCTGTGGAGCTTTGCAGAATAAAGTGACTTAGAAGTATAAGAACATACTCCCTGAAAGCAGCATCGCTAATAAACATACAACTGAGGAGGGTGTTTGGCCTACAGGCCATCATCAGTCAGGGCACTCAGTACAAAAGTTGGGACATTGCATTGCAGTTGTAAAGGATGTTGGTGAGGCTGCATTTGATGTACAATGTATTGTTTTTGTTACCCTGCCATAGGAAAGATGTTCTTATGCCGGAAAGAGTGCAAAAATGATTTACAAGAATGTTGCCAGGACTTGAGGGCCTGAATTATAGGGAGAGATTGGGCAGGCTAGGACTTCTTTCCCCAAAGCATAGAAAGCAGAGGAATGTCTGTCCATATAGTATACATGGACAGACTATATATAGTCCATATATAATTCACCATCTAGAGGTGAATAAAAGCATTAAGGGCATAGATATATTGAAGCACACAATAATTTTTCCAGAAAATGGGAATAAAAAATGAGAAAGCATAGATTTAACATGACAGTGGAAATATTTAAAAGGGGTTTGAGGGGCAACTTCACACAATGGGCGATGGGTATAAGGAACGAGCTACCAGAAGAAATGGGAAAAGTAGGTATGATAACCACATTTGAATAGGGACATGGATAGGAACAATTTTGAGGATATAAGCAAAATGCAGGAAAATGCAATTAGTGTCGATAGGCATCTTGGTTGCATGGCAAGTTGGGCAAAAGATTCCGTTGGCCAAGATTGACTGGCAATTAATTCTAAAAGGGTTGACGGTGGATATGCAATGGAAGACATTTAAAGACTGCATGGATGAACTACAAAAATTGTTCATCCCAGTTTGGCAAAAGAATAAATCAGGGAAGGTAGTACATCCATGGATAACAAGGGAAATCAGGGATAGTATCAAAGCGAACGATGATGCGTACAAATTAGCCAGAAAAAGCAGCATACCGGAGGACTGGGAGAAATTCAAAGACCAGCAGAGGAGGACAAAGGGCTTAATTAGGAAAGGAAACATAGATTATGAAAGAAAACTGGCAGGGAACATAAAAACTGACTGCAAAAGTTTTTATAGATATGTGAAAAGAAAGAGATTAGTTAAAACAAATGTAGGTCCCTTGCAGTCAGAAACAGGTGAGTTGATCATGGGGAACAAGGATATGGCGGACCAATTGAATAACTACTTTGGTTCCGTCTTCACTAAGGAAGACATAAATAATTTGCTGGAAATAGCAGGGGACCGCGGGTCAAAGGAGTTGGAGGAATTGAGTGAAATCCAGGTTAGCCGGGAAGTGGTGTTGGGTAAATTGAATGGATTAAAGGCCGATAAATCCCCAGGGCCAGATAGGCTGCATCCCAGAGTACTTAAGGAAGTAGCTCCAGAAATAGTGGATGCATTAGTAATAATCTTTCAAAACTCTTTAGATTCTGGAGTAGTTCCTGAAGATTGGCGGGTAGCAAACGTAACCCCACTTTTTAAGAAGGGAGGGAGAGAGAAAATGGGGAATTACAGACCAGTTAGTCTAACATCGGTAGTGGGGAAACTGCTAGAGTCAGTTATTAAAGATGGGATAGCAGCACATTTGGAAAGTGGTGATATCATTGGACAAAGTCAGCATGGATTTACGAAAGGTAACTCATGTCTGACGAATCTTATAGAATTTTTCGAGGATGTAACTAGTAGCGTGGATAGGGGAGAACCAGTGGATGTGGTGTATCTGGACTTCCAGAAGGCTTTCGACAAGGTCCCACATAAGAGATTAGTATACAAACTTAAAGCACAAGGCATTGGGGGTTCAGTATTGATGTGGATAGAGAACTGGCTGGCAAACAGGAAGCAAAGAGTAGGAGTAAACGGGTCCTTTTCACAATGGCAGGCAGTGACTAGTGGGGTACCCCAAGGCTCAGTACTGGGACCCCAGCTATTTACAATATATATTAATGATCTGGATGAGGGAATTGAAGGCAATATCTCCAAGTTTGCGGATGACACTAAGCTGGGGGGCAGTGTTAGCTGTGAGGAGGATGCTAGGAGACTGCAGGGTGACTTGGATAGGCTGGGTGAGTGGGCAAATGTTTGGCAGATGCAGTATAATGTGGATAAATGTGAGGTTATCCATTTTGGTGGCAAAACAGGAAAGCAGACTATTATCTAAATGGTGGCCGATTGGGAAAGGGGGAGATGCGAGACCTGGGTGTCATGGTACACCAGTCATTGAAGGTAGGCATGCAGGTGCAGCAGGCAGTAAAGAAAGCGAATGGTATGTTAGCTTTCATTGCAAAAGGATTTGAGTATAGGAGCAGAGAGGTTCCACTGCAGTTGTACAGGGTCTTGGTGAGACCACACCTGGAGTATTGCGTACAGTTTTGGTCTCCAAATCTGAGGAAGGACATTATTGCCATAGAGGGAATGCAGAGACGGTTCACCAGACTGATTCCTGGGATGTCAGGACTGTCTTATGAAGAAAGACTGGATAGACTTGGTTTATACTCTCTAGAATTTAGAAGATTGAGAGAGGATCTTATAGAAACTTACAAAATTCTTAAGGGGTTGGACAGGCTAAATGCAGGAAGATTGTTCCCGCTGTTAGGGAAGTCCAGGACAAGGGGTCACAGCTTAAGGATAAGGGGGAAATCCTTTAAAACCGAGATGAGAAGAACCTTTTTCACACAGAGAGTGGTGAATCTCTGGAACTCTCTGCCACAGAGGGTAGTTGAGGCCAGTTCATTGGCTATATTTAAGAGGGAGTTAGATGTGGCCCTTGTGGCTAAGGGGATCAGGGGGTATGGAGAGAAGGCAGGTACGGGATACTGAGTTGGATGATCAGCCACGATCATATTAAATGGCGGTGCAGGCTCGAAGGGCCGAATGGCCTACTCCTGCACCTAATTTCTATGTTTCTATGTTTCTATTCTATTTTCATGCTGTACAATATGTCTCTATGAGATGCTATCTGATATGCTGAATGTTTCCAGTATTGTCTGGGTTTTTTTGATTTCAGATTTCCAGCATGGGCAGTGGTTTCATTTTATTTTGCTGCTCTCACACTTTAGCATGCAGTAGGTGATGCAGTGCATCTTAATAGGCTGACATCATATCTCCAGGTACTGCTGCTGGTTGGAAAAATAGGGGAAGAAGGGATTTCCTTGAATGAGGTCACGATCAAGCAGTTTAGCGGCAACAGAAGCTGGGATTGTTCCGCTTGGAACAGGGAGCATTCAGAGGAAATTTAGCAAAGATGTTCAAAATTACAAAAGCTTTTGGTAGCAAAGTCTAGGGCAAACTGTTCAGCCCGACAGGAAGATCGGATTTAAAATAAGCAATGAAATATCCCTATGAGAAATGGGGAGATTGTTTTTACACATTGAATTGTGATTTGGAAAGTGGTGGAAGCAGATTCAACTGTAATTTAGATACTTGGAAAGGGAATTCGACAGTAAAAGAGCTGGGAACCAGGACTGTGTAGGAACTACAGATACTGCTTTACACTGAAGATAGACACAAAAATGCTGGAGTAACTCAGCCGGACAGCCAGGAGAGTGAAGAGTGTAGTCCAAAGAAGGGCCTCGACCCAAAACCTCATCCATTCCTTCTCCACTTCTCCCTGGCATCTTCCAGCTTTAACCCTTCCTCTGGCTTCACCATTCACTCTTCTTACAATCTTGTGTCTTCTTTGCATCTCTGGCCTTTGTCCATCCATCTGCTCATTAAAACCCCTCCTCATCCATATCTACCTGTTACTTGCCAAGCCTTGTCCCACCCCACCTCTTTTCCTCAGCTTTCCCCCCACATTCCTCCCCCCACTTTCCTCTTTCCTCCCCCCATCCTACTATAATCAGTCTGAAGAAGGGTCTCGATCTGAAACATCACCTATGATTGTCTTCCAGAGATGCCTCCTAACTCGCTGGATTGCTCCAGCACTTTGCGGGGTTTTTGTGTAATAGAGTATCTGTAATTCTTTGTGTTTGCATTGACACACTTCGTTCTTGAAATGGGTCCGTGGGATCTGTTGAATCCACCTGCTTTTAGTGTCCATTCACATCTACCGTCAGATGCTCAGCAGCATAAAAGCTGAATATTATCCCTTTGAAAATGTGAGCATGGATGGAATGCAAATGAAGTGGCAAGTGTATCGTTGTATCAAAAGCCTGATTGAAGTAATCGTTCAGTCTCATTGGTGATGACGGGGTTAATTTATATTTTTCACTGAATGCCTCACTTGACCCCATTTTCTGGTTCTTAATAGATGCATTGTTGCGTAAGGTATTCCTATTATTTTTACAAATGTTAACAGCATTTATGAAAACAGCTATTAACCTGTACTCGGATCTTTCAAGGCAATCATTGTTCCTGCAGATTTCCAGTCTCCATTACTTGTGAGGGGCTCCAGATGTAATAGGGATTAATTCTTGTTCCATTCTTGCTCTGTTCTGCTACCAGAGTTTTACTACTGACTTCCAACACTTTTTAACCAAATCCTCACCAACCTGTGGCGGCACAGTGACGTAACTGGTGGAGCTGCAGACTCACAGCGCCAGAGACACGAGTTCGATCCTGACCTTTGTTGCTGTGTGTGTGGAGTTTGCACGTTCTCCCCGTGACCACATAGGTTTCCTCCGGGTGCTCTGGTATCTTCCCAAATCGAAAGATATGAGCGTTTTGTAGGTTAATTGGCTTCTATATATTGCCCCTGGTTTGGATGAGAAAATGGGATAATTAATATGAACGTGGTGGTAGACTTGATAAGCCGAAGGGCTTGTTTCCATGTTGTATCTCTAAATACACTAAACAGTTGTCAGGTTTGCAAAATCTTATATTGCACCAAGGAGCCCTGAATTTGCCATCTGACAAGGTCATGTTTCATCCGAGATATTTAAAATGTTATGACAATTCAGAAAATAATTTGAGCACATTGTTGTTCAATCTGGCAAACTAAATTAAAATGAACTGGTTTTTAAACACAACAAATTCTGGAGGGAAAAAAACCCAAGTTAACTGGTAATCGAACAAGGCTTGCAAGTTCATCATATATCTAAATTAAACATCTGGGTTTTTATGAAGGTTGCTGTACCAGAATATATCTGGGCCATAGATGTGATTACTATACAATGATGGAATTCTCCAGCAGGGAAAAATGTAATTCCAGAATGTTTATGAATGCTATGACCATCGGAGGCTGTCTCAACCCAGTTAATACAAGCACATCCACTTACTTTAAAGTTGACATTTCTCCTTTGTGACCTCATCCTCATCCCTAGAGTCATAGAGTCATACAGTATGAAAACAGGCCCTTCGGCCCAATTTGCCCACACTGACTAGCATCTACACTAGTCCCACCTGCCTGTGTTTGGCCCATATCCCTCTAAATCTATCTTATCCATTCACCTGTCTAAATGTTAAAAGTTATAATAGTATTTGCCTGTATCGGAGGGAGAGGTTCACTGGTTGATAGCAGTGCGACGCGGGATTGAAATATTGTGATTTGCTTTTGGAAACTGTATATTAAAGATTGCTGTCATTGCTGTATTGTGTGTATTGTGTATTGCATTGCCGGTGATAGAATTTAGTAAATTTCAAGTGTACAGATTTCTTTCAGAGTTGAAGTGTGTATAAATACTTTGTTGCTTGTAAGATACATTTGGAGTGTGTTAAGATCGTGAATTGTTTCATTGTACTGATTGTGTATTGTTGAAGAATTTGGGGTATTAGAAAACTGGGATAAAAGTGGGTTAAAGTGAATATATAAGAATTTGGTTTAGTTGGGATCGTATTATTATTGGAGGATTCGTGGTTGTTCGATCAGGGTTTGTATCCTTCAGATCAGTTGCTTTGGGGAAGGGATTGTTCACACCTAGAGGAGGAATTAAAATAGAGTGTGGTTTACTTGTGATAATAAGTGAATGCTTGGAGTTTATATTGGAGTGTGTTTCTGTTTACTTATAATAGATGGTATAGTTTCTTGCTTGGGTATAGTTTTGCTTGCGTGGTTTAGGTTTATTTGTCTACATTAAATTGAAGTATTTTGAGTGTGAGAGACTACTGCTAAAAAATATATTTGAATATTAAGCACCTTAATCTGGGAGACTGAGGATTCTTCCGGAACTGTTTACAGCAGTGGTTCCCAACGTGGGGCAATTTGATTTTTAAGGGGGGCAATTGAGGAGGTCTGGGTCCAAATTTTCGATTTTTATTTTTTAGGATTTTCCATCAGGTAAACATATGTAGTTTATGTTTCAGATGTTATTTTG